>NC_080029.1:99055057-99258480 GCF_030020395.1 Manis pentadactyla | reverse complement strand
AAAACCTTAGTGTCAACTGGCTCCTTGTTTCTGGCTCTGGCAGAAGCAACCAAAAGGCTAGTGGGTCCTGTTGGGTCTCAGGCCTCTGCCCTGACTCCCAGAGGTTGGTTTAGGGTTAGTTCAGCTCCAGGAAGAAGGTTCCAGACTACAGAGGTTCTGGCCAAGGGGTTCCCTAAAGCTGCACTGTCCAATATGGTAGCTACTGGTCACATGTGTCTATTGAAATTAATTATAATTAAATAAAATGAGTATTTCAATTCCTCAGGTGCATTAGCCACATTTCAATGGTTAATAGCCATGTGGTGGCTATTGGCTACACATTCTGGTCAGTGCAAATATGGGACATTTTCATCATTGCAGGAAGTTCTCCTGAGCATAGGAAGTTCTAGGCAGTAGTGGGACAGTTCTGATGTGACACCTAGAAAAAGTCAACTCCGCTGTAGGCCCAAACCTGTAAGTTCCCTCCTGATCCAAAGCTGAGATCTGGGAAGGTCTTGCTCAGCCCTCCGTTCCTAAAAACCACCCTGGCGGCTTGATGCTTTACTTTAGATAGACTTGCCACATCTCTAGGCTGGAATGGGGCTGGTCTCTGTGCATGGGAGGCCAGATGGCAGCAAGTGTAGCTTTGAGAATCACAGAATCCAAAAGCTGGGAGAAACTTCAGAGTTCACCTCTAACCTTTCATTGCTGCAAGAATTCATATAGGATCCCAGGTGGACATCCAGCCTCTTTACGGGCCTCAGTGGGACATTCCCTATCTTAAGAGACAGCCCATTCTATTGTTCACCCCTTTGGTTACAGGAGAGCGCCAGGCCTGGTCATTTCACTGCCTGGCCATTTCCAACCATCGGATTTTGTTCTGCTCACTGGAGCAACCCCCAACACAAGCGTATCACCTTCTTGCCCCACCTGTGTCCTAATCATTTGCAAACTGTTAGCCTCCTCTCTGTTCTCTATCCGTGCCTCCCAAAACTTATTGTCATTAGACTTACTTGGGAATTAAAAAAGACATGAAGATTCTGAGGCCCAAACCCCAGAAATTCTGATCCATTAGATCCAGAGTTTAAAAAGTTTTCCAGATGATTCTGATGTTTGGCCAGATTTTCAGAATCACTAGGTTTCAGTGCTTCCCAGACCTTAGTGTTTTTTAAAAAATTGTGTTAAGACACATATAAAAATCATCATTTTAACCATCTTACAGTGAACAACTCAGTGGCATTTAGTACATTCACACTATTGTACAACTACCACCAGTATCTACTTTTAGGTATTTTACCCCCAAATCAGACTTTGGTGTTTTTAAGAATCATAGGAGAGCTTGTTATATATAACACAGCTCCCTGGGTCTACCCCACAGATTCTGACTGAGTGGGTCTGGGGATGGCCTGAGATTCTGATTCAGCAGGTCTGGGGATGGCCTGAGATTCTGACTCAGCAGGTCAGGGGATGGCCTGAGATTCTGACTCAGCAGGTCTGGGGATGACCTGTGTTTCTGATTCAGCAGGTCTGGAGTTGGCATGTTAAACAAGCTCCTCATGATGCTGCTGAAGCTGGACCAGAGATCCCAGTTTGAAAAGCCCCGGATTAGGCCCTTCCATTCCATTCCCCAGGTTCTCTCACCTTCTCATACACATTCTTTTGTGTTGTTACCCTTTTAAAATTCAGCATTGAGAAGTGCATGCTAGGTGGGGCCTGAGAAAGCTCTGCAGGACATGATGGCTAACAAACATGACATGGACCCTTGTATTAATTCAGCCTAAGGCCCAAACACAAGAAGTATTCTGCACTCCTCACCCTCTGCGACCTGAGAGGTGGCTATACTTCCTTTGTGCCATTGTCACAGGGTTCGAGAGGAACAGGCAAGACAAAGTCTCCAATATTCTTTAAAAATTGAAAAAATTGGGTATTTAAAAAAAAATAAAAACAAGGTCATGTGAAACCATCATAGCTCAGGAAAAGGGACTTGTGTATTCCATGTTGATTCAGGGTGAGAATCTCAAATAATGAGTTCTGGGGGGAATACCAGTGTCACTAGCACCTTATATTTGAAGAGTGATTTGGAGGTTTTAATCCTGGCATCTATAATTAAAATGATTTTTTTCTCTTGACTGTTCTCATATATATCTGGTGCACACAAAGCACATGCTTAGTATTTCCGTAACTGAAATGAATTAATTATCTTGACAATCTTAACTGCAGGACTGGCAATAACACTAGTTTCAGTGATTTGCCTGAAGTCAAACAGCCAGCAGGTGTAAGAGCCAGACCCAAAGTCAAATGCTGGCACTCCCCATTTGGCAGCAGCCTTGCAGATGACAGCTTGGTGACACTACTCTATATGACGATTCTGAAATTCAGTATGCTGGCCTCGGGTAAAGGATCTGCTTTAAAATAAGAGTCTAGACAAAGTCAGCTCCTTCCCTGGTTTTCCTTCTTGCAACTGTACTTGGTCATATTTGTGAGGCCAAGATACCATTTCCCAGCAATCAAGTATGACACATATTTTCTTGAGGTGTGCCCAATACAGCACGGGACCCTACATCTAGGAGAGATCTGGCTCGCCTAGGAGCCCAAGAACAGCTGGGGAGCCGAACCACAGATCAGGGCCAGGTTCAGATGTATTGACTTGGCTGATTTATAATGGAACATAAGCCAGACTCTTTCTCCTAGGTGTCTGACAGAGTGATTTTTCAGTTGGCAGGAGAAAGTGATGACAAACTTTGCCGTGGGGTCAAAATTATGACCAGTTGCTGTCTGAGTTTAGGCATAGATTTATAACCTCCTGTGCCTACCTGGCACAGGCACGCCATAAACATTCACTTCTTGGACAAAATCAACCAGTCCCACGACATCAGCAACTTCAGTGGTGGCCACGTTTTCCCCTTTCCACCTGGAAGAAAAGACAAGGTTTACAGAGGTCACTGGTGGTCACTGGCCCAGGCTGTGTCGGGTGGCTGCACTCATCTTCTGCACCCTGGCTCTCAACCTCCCCAACTTAGTCATGGGAGAGGCACCCCATTTATGGAACAAAAGACAAAGGCATAGACCTAAATAATAAGATGTGGAATTTCAACATTACCACATGAAACATGATACACAGACTGACGCTGTTCTAATGTGAAAATACAGGCTTGGCCTAAGACAGGCAGTGGTAATAAAAATTAAACACCCGTGACTTTATGCTGTGTTAAGGTCTCTCACTTTCTCATTCACTAACTTTGGTTGCTATTTAATTCCATCAGTGAATTTCTATTTAATAGAATTTTATATGTCTACTTGAAGTTCTCATAGCATTGAGAAAGCTTTTAATAAGAAATAACATACTTTCCCACTTAAAAAAGAGTTAAAAAAGAGAAATAACATACTTTTCCACTTAAAAAGAGTTAAAATATCTTACATTAAGAAATTCTTTAGTTCTCCTAAAGGTATTTTTTTTATATGATGGCTGACAACCAGGACATGGTCCCTTATATTAATTCAGCATAAAGTCCAATACGAGATGTATTCCACACTCCTCATGCTGTGCGACTTGAAATGTGGCTACACTTCCCCTTGTGTCATTGTCATAGAGTTGGAGAGGAAGAGGTAAGAGAAAGTCTCAAAATTCTTTTTAAAATAAAAAAACTGGATATTCTTTAAAAAATAAACGAGGTCATGGGAGACCATCATGGCTCAGGAAAAAGGGACTTCTGTATTTCTATTTTGAGACTCTATAGTAACATGAAGTCCACATAATAATGATATGAATCCTGAGTCATGGAATATTAGAGATGGAAGGGACCCTGAGGGTCATCAGGATCCTCATTTTGTGGGTGAAGGAATCGAGGTCAAGCAAGGTCCCACGACAACACAGCTGGTCAGAGGTAGAGGAAAGCCTGGGGCTTGGTTTCCCTTATTCAAATCCATGCTTTCTACTATTGCCAGACAACTTCCATCCCTTCCTCTTTCATTCATGCAAAAAGTAATTGTGAGTGTCAGGCACTGTGCTAGGCGCTGCAGGGGCTGAACAAGCAGACACAGAGCTTGGTCTTGGGGAGTCTACACAGGAGGGAAGCGTTTAAACCAAGTGTCATGAAGCTGGAGGGCTGTGTTGTTGTAGGGACTTAATTTCATGATCTATTACAATGACTTTCTCACTTCATCATGCTGACCTGGGGGTTCTGTGAGAAACCCTGGATGGGGCTGGAGAGTGGGAAGGAGGGGACTGGAAGGGCCTCTGAACCCCTCCTCTCCTCTTCAACTAGATCAGCTCCGTGTTAATTTGCATTTGGTTTTATCTGATGAAAAGCCCCATGACTGGAAAGAATGTGAAAATCTCAGGCTGTCCTATGAGTGACCAGTAATAACTGAGGATAAATGAGAGGATTTGGATGGACTGAGCTATTTAGGCTCCAAAAATCAGACACAGATTTTCTGCCTTATTCTCATCTGGTGTTGCTCAACTAAGTTAACTGCGTTAGAGTGACACCTCATGCGTTTTGCTCCTTATTTTCTGGGGACATAGGAGGTTGAATTGGCACGCCAAAGAGATAGAAGGAAATGGAGCACCATGACCAGAGTGGAATGCAATTCCAATTTAGGAGTAAGCCAAATTGTGCACGTGTTTGTTTGACTCTCTAATTCAGAGAAACCAACCGGAATGTATCTCCAACTCTGTCATGGAAGTGGATGAAATTTTCATGGTCAATCATTAAGAGATCTCCACTGTTGAAATAGAGGTCTCCTTTCTTGAAGACATCTCTCAGCTTTTTCTTCTCTGTCTGAGTCTTTCCTCCACTATAGCCACTAAATGGTGTGAGTCGTGTTATTTTGCAAACCAGGAGTCCAACTTCGCCTAAGACATAAGAAAGCAAATTGTTATTTTATGTGCTAGCAGCAGGCAAATTTTATTACTAACCTTCTCTTAAAACTGATGTCATACAATCCACATGACAAGGTGGCTGCAAGAAGTGGCATTTTCCATGCACATGTATGTGCATATCCATATACATCGTATACACACATATTACACAAAACACAGAGGACCTTATTTTATATGGCCACACATTTGTAATTTTTTAATGCTAATTCTTTACTGAATAATGATTTACATGTATAGACAAATGCACAGTAGTTTAAGCTTAAAGGTAAAGACCCCCTAAAACTAACGATAGCTTTGGAACCATAATCACATATCCCTTTCCGCAAAACCGCCTCATTAACAAGAAGTTGTTAAGCCAGGTTTCAAACTGTAATCTTCTTACATGTGGTGGTAAATTAGCATCTTTTGGAACTTCGGTAATTATTTCTGAGAATACTTAAATAAACCTGTTTTCTCCCACTCTGATAAATTTTACCAGGTATTCATTTTAGCAATGATGTTAGTTCTTAACAGTTAGCTGGTCAAGGTAAGAAAAGGCACATGTTAATTGAACAAAAATCCACTGTACCTTTGGGAACTTTGATGCAATATCCATTTCCATCACGGACAGGTTCATCCTTCTCCACGTCATATTTAATCAGCTCATACATTATGACTTTCTGACACAATTAAAACATATCACTTTGAGTACAAATTTTTTCATTTTTATTGTGGTATAGTGTACATAAAATATACAAAGTATATATACCTTAACCATATAGTTTGGTGAATTTTTACATATGTATACAACACTGGAACTACCATCCTGACCCAGATAGAAAACATTTTCAATACCTTCCAAAGTTTCCTCTTGCTCGCACCAGCTTCCTGCCCTGGGGCTCTGAACTGCATCTAGCCTGGGTCTCCAAGGTTCGGGGTGGTACAGGTTGGACGGAAGCCAACGAGACAAGGCTGACCGCCTCAGCAGCGGTTCCACTGGGCAGGAGGAAACTGATCTTCAGTCTGGAGCAGTGCTGCCCAGAGTTCTCTCCAATGGTAGAAATGCTCTCTGTACTGCTCAATAGGGCAGTCGCTTAACAAGTGGTTACTCAGCACTTGAAATGTTGCTAGTGCAAATGAAGAACCGATTTAAAAATTTTATTCATATAATTTAAATTTCAGTAGCCACGAGTAGCTCATGGCTACCATATTGGACGCCCAGGCGTGGAGGGAGCTGTGAAGTCTGTATAGATTTGGCTCTCATTGCCAGAGAGATTCCTTGGACTTGAGAAGGCCTGGAGATCAGGCCAGAATATAAGGAATGGAACGGCGGTAATTGCTATAGCTAACAATTGCTCAAGGCTATTATCTGACAGGTATTGGGCTGTATCCTCTAAGGATTTTCTCATGAATTATTTAGTTTAATCATTTCAATAGCCCTTTTCTCTTATTAATACTGAGTTTGGGCCAAGTACTGGCCTATTTCTTTTTCCTATCTCTGTTTTATAAATGATGGAACTGAGGCCGAAGGAACATCAGTGACTTGCCTCAGGGCATTCAGTTAGGATGTGAAGGTGCTGGCACATCCTCTCTGGAGCCAGATCTCTTATGCACATGGACTACTGTCCTCTGTCTGCTGCCAGTCACTCCCTGGGGACATGGACTGCCTGGGATCTCTGGTGTGACTGTTTCGTGGCCAGGCAGGATGGACTGCCAGAGGCACAATGACAGTGGTGCCTGCTGAAGCCAGTGGAAGCTCAGCATTTGCTGGATATTACTGGAATTTGCAGGCCAGGTGGTCATCTGGAAGGCCGACTGCCTGAATATAGAAAAGGCAGAGATGTTGTCCAGAGACCCTAGATGATAAAATGACTGAGAGAGACTGCTGTGTGAGCTGGTTTAAAAATAAGAACTGTCTTTCTGGAAGAGCTGTCAGGTGAACACAAATGTTCACAAGATTCTAGAATCTGGATGCATCCCAGATCTCTTGAAGGTCTTGATAGTGGTTCTTAACCTTGGCTGCACAAGCTTTTGAGAAACACTGAAGCCTGGGCCCTGCCTCAGCACGAAGCTCAGGGGGTGGGACCCTGCACCTGTACCTGTGAAACCTCCCTGGGTGATCTGAGGCCCAGCACAGCCAGGGGCAAGCACCACACCTCACAGTATAGGGGAAAGTTACAGAGTTACAGAGCCGGAAGCCTTCAGGCATTTTGTCATATAGGAGTATAAATGGGTTCAGGAAGACTTCCCATAGGACTTCACTTTGCCAAGGGCCAAGGTCTAATGGATTGTTAGTAATAGAAATTAAGATTTTTAAATTAGAGGACTCTGTCATCCCAAGCTATCACAGAGAATGAGCAAAACCTCTTGGTGGATGGGCCCTGGCTGTGACACTGTATGAAATTCCAATGAGAATAACATCATCATGACACAGCTTTTGGGAAACCTCTGTATTCTGAACACTGGGTACATGTGCTCTCCTTTTTCAAGGTACTTACTTTCTGTAGGTAGTTTACTCTTCCAATAGCCCCGATTTTTCTCGTATAATTCACAAAGGTAATATTGCCTTCAGTGGAACCATAGCCCTCATAAATGTGAATGTCCCCAAATCTCTTGATGAATTCTCTCCACACATCTCCTCGCAAGCCATTTCCCAATGCCAGTCTCACTTTATGATCACGGTCGTTTGGTTTCTGTGGTAGGAGGAGGAGGGGATAAAACGGAACCATCACTGGAGCCTGTACTTACGTATTAATAACTGCCTTTATGTTTGTATGTTTATGTTGGTTACACATTCTCCCTAGTGCACCCCTTGTTTGTCACCCACACACATGACCCCTCATCCCCACCAACACATGTAATATGGGCTGACAGCCAGGACTCTGACTGAATAACCAAAGGACTTGGCTTCCCATTTTGATTTTTAAGAGGCAAAGTGAGATAACTTGACGGAACCAAGAGATGCCAACATTTAATGCACATCCAATCTGAAGCTAAAATAATGTGTTGATTATTTTCTTGATGGGGCAGGTGAGTATCAGGGAATAGCCAGAAAGAAGGGCCACAGGGGAAAGACCAGACCCAATCTGAAGCAATGATCTTGAGTTACCAACAAGAGAACTGGGAACCCAGTGCAAGGAGAGAGAGACAATCATTTTCTACAGTCATTACAGAGCAATACTGGTGGGGCCTGGGGGACGGGAGAGAAGACTCTTACCATGTCCTCATTTATCAAATAGGCCCAGAGCTCACAAGGGCAGGTGGCTGAACCAAGACAATGAAACTGTCCCAGTGGGGTGGGAAGGGGCAGAGAGGGAGGAAGCCAGCTCCCAGTTGCCTCAGGTGGCCTGGGAGGAAAATGCTTTGTTACACATAAAAATCACAAAGGAGAAGCTTGAGTGCAAGAGGGAAAGGAGTCCTGTGTCAGCACGAGAGATGCGGTCACATCCAGGTCGCTTTCCCTCCTTTATGAGGCCGCTACAAATATGTCCAAACCTATGATGATTTTAATGACATTTGTTATTAATAAGGCACATTATGTCCTCTAGGAGATCACAGCCTGGTGGGAGAAAAGGGCAAATAAATAAGTATAATGTTACTTTATAAATTCTGGAATTCCATGACCTTTAATAGGAAACAGAATGGAATGGGGTTAAGAGCCTGGTACCTGGGACTCTCCTCTCATATCAGTGTTAGTTTGTTTGCTCAAACTACAATTTGCTTAAAAGAGTGAATGATCTAAAGAGCATTCCTACTCTGTGAAATCACTGTGAAGTGATTTTCAAAAAGAACTGCTTGAAGAGAGAGGCTGGCAGTTCTCTGACAAGGGGAGGACCTTCCCTGTGGCCTCTGGAAACCAAACCAAAACAAACCTGGAACTGGCTTCACATAGGAGCCCAGGGGCCAGTGGAGCAGCAGATAGGCATTTCATTTCTGATTAGGTCTTGAGTCAAAACTCAAGTGATGAGACTCTTCCCAGAGGCCTAACCAGAGAGGTGGACAGATACTGGCCACTGATAAAAGCTGGGCCCCTTGCACAGTCTTTCTGAGGAGGAAACGTAGAGAAGGACTGCTGGCCTCTAGCCAGTGGTTCTTAAGCAGGGTGTTGACAGGCATACCTGAGGAGCCTTTTGAGCCTAAACGAACCTAGGTATTCTGACTGGGTGGGAAGTAATCAGCTCCCAAGGTCCATAGATCACTGATTGTACAAGTTTTTCTCGACTTACAGTGGGGTTAAGCTCTGATAAACACATCATAAATTGAAAACATTTAATCCATCTAACCTGCCAATAGCATAGCTAAGTCTGGCCTACCTTAAACATGCTCAGAACATTCACAGTAGCCTACCGTTGGGCAAACTCATCCATCACAAAGCTTATTTAATTATAAAGTGCTGCACAGCTCATGTAATTTATTGAATACTGTAGTGAATGTGAAAACCAGAGTGGTCCTAAGTGTACCTGTTATTCACCCCAGTGGCCGCATGGCTGGCTGGGGGCTGGGCTCCCCGCGGCTGCCCAGCACCACGACAATCTCCTGCCACAGCATGACGCTAGCTGGGGAGCAGATCAACATTTAAACTTCACGGGATAGTTTCTACTGAACACATACTGCTTTGATACTATCACAAAGTCAAAAAATTATGAAGTTGAAATGTTTCATGTCCAGGACTGCGTCTGTATTCCCTTTTATAATTACCACGTACCTCTAAGTAGGGAGATACCTGTCTGGCTTACGAGGGCCAGTCCTGCTCTGTGCTTGTTGTCCTGATGTGCTTATTAATTCCACCCCTTTCACCTGTAAGTGTCTCCATTTGGATTATGTGGATTATGTACTGTAGGCTCACCCAGTCAAAGCACAGGTCCAGGCCCTGCAGGTGATAGAGGGAACCTGGCCTCTCAGGAATTTACAGTCTAATTGGGAAGATAGAAGCTTACCACCCAGGAGACGAGGAAATGACCTAAGAGGTTCCTTCACATGGAAACCATTTCAAGGTTTGTTTTGTTTTGGTTTCCAGCGGCCACAGGGAAGGTCTTCCCCTTGTCAGAGAACTGCTAGCCTCTCTGTTCAAGCAGTTCTTTTTGAAAATCACTTCAGAGTGATTTCACAGAGTAGGAAATAACAGAAAATGTTCTTTAGATCATTCACTCTTTTAAGCAAATTGTTGTTTGATCAAACAAAGATGGTCAAACAAAGTGAGAACCGTCAGCTTTTCAGAACCACCCTTGCCCCCACACTCCCATCCCTTACTGCCACTCTGGGAATAAAACATCACAAATATTTGAAGAATACTTACTTTCACTTAAAAAGTAACCACCTGGCCTGGGACTTAGCTGCTCCCAAACCTGTGTGTGAAGCTCCAAAGCACTCCAATGTGTAAACCCACGACCTTACTTATTCTATCTGAAGCCCACAAACACCCTCTTAGGTCATTTCCTTGTCTCCTGGGTGGTAAGCTTCTATCTCCCCAGTTAGACTGTAAATTCCTGAGAGGCCAGGTTCCCTCCGTCACCTGCAGGGCCTGGACCTGTGCTTTGCAGGTCGGGCAAGTGCGGCAGTAAAAGAAGACATGACCTCCACCAGGAAGCCGTCAAGGTCTCTGCTCAACAGTTAATGGCTGGGACATTGGCACAGGGCAGGGTTTAGGGCACAGGAAGCTGCAGGTGCCCCGGGTGACTGGGCAGCAGGCCAGCCTCACAGGTGCAGCTGTCACCTGGCGTGGCGGGGGGCTGTGCTCAGAGGCACAACACCATGGACTCACTTTTCATCATGAACAGAAGGATCTTATTACACCAGCAGGAGGGATTAAGGCTCTAAGCTGGACATGTTTGTGGACACAAACTGGGAGGACCTTCTGAGATGTGTCGCTCGCCAGTGGCTGGGAGTTCTGGTGCGACTAGAGTTTTCCTTTCCCACAGGGGACACGGTGTCCCTCATCACCAAAGCCAGTCCTCAAGGGAACCGTATTTTAGGTTGAGGGTTGCCTGCTCAGTTTTCTTTAACAAGGATTAAACCTTCTATTTCACAACAGGGGTGAGGTGCAATACGTGAGCACACCCGGGAATTTACATGACTGGGATTTACTGACTGAGGAAGGGTGGGAGGTCAGGGTGTCCACGGAGAAATGCAGGGCACCAGGTAATTAGGGTGAGCAGCTTCAGAACAAAATGGGAGCTGACTCCTGCACACTACGGGAAATGAACCGGAATCTTGCATTATAAACAGGCACCCTGGGAACCAAGGCTCAGCTGTAACAATGGAAGACACGTGAAATGGATAAAGGGTATTTGACAATAATACTGTAAAATCACTTAAGTCAATAGCTTTGCTACCTAACCCCTCACTCAGCCTTAAATGAGAGTGACTGATTCACTGGAATGTCTTCTCTTACTTCTTCCTTTGTGCACAAGGGGCAGAATTTTCATCGATTCACTCAGTGACATGTATGGAGCATGTACTATGAGCTACACATTCTGAGGCACTGAAAATAGTGATAATAATTTGCTGATTATCTACTAAGTACCAGGTACTTTGTCACATGCTTGACGTACATTATCTTGTTTTATCTTCACAGCCCCCTATGAGGTAGGTACTATTATTTCCCCTGTGGCTGATGGGAATCTGATTTGGACAGGTTAACTCTCCTGTTCAAATGGCAGAGATAGGGTTCAGGCCCGCTGACCCGAATCCCTGCTCTTAAGCACTACATTATATTCCTTAAGCCAAATCTGAACTGCTGCCCCAAAGGTAGCTGGGAGTATTCCTCCGGTCCTCTGCTGTACCACAGGGGCTATTAAATATGGTTAAGAAGAGGAAGGAAAGCATAGCGGCTTCCCCCTCCCTAAGCCTGCCCTCGAGCCTCCTGGTGAGCAGTGCCGCATCTGTGGATGGGTGTCATTTGGCTTATCTGCTAACCCACGGCAGGAGCTGCCTCCCTGCAGCCCACCACTTGGGGGTGGAGGGTGGCAGCCTCTCCAGGGACAGCCTGCTTAGGCAGCTCTGAGGGTGACCCAAGTTCCTGATTACACTGATCCAGAACCACTAGTTCTAGTTTTCATTCACTTTTCTTTGAGAAGTCATTCTGATACAATCTTTCTTGAAGCTCCCTTTAAATTCATTCAATCTGGGCTTCCTATCCTGGCTTATTTTGTTTTAAACTGTGATAAAATATACATAACACAAAATTTACTATCTTACCCATTGTACAGCTCGGTGGTATTAAACATATTCCCATTGTTGAGCAACTATCACCATGATCATCTCCATAACTCCTTTCATCTTGGAGAACTGAAACTCTATACCAATTAAACAGTACCTCCCTATTCCCACCCTTCCTCGGTCCTGGACATCCCACCATTTTGCTGTCTCTGATTTTGACTACTCTAAATACCTCATATAAGTGGAGTCTACAGTCTCTGTCTTTCTGTGATTGGCTATTTCACTTAGCCTAAGTCCTGAAAGTTCATCCATGTTGTAGCACGCTGCAGAATTTCCTTCCTTTTCAAGGCTGAATAACATTCTATTGCATGTATATACCACATTCTGCTTATCCATGCATCCGTCCATCCATCCATTCATCCGTCCATGGACACTGGGTTGCTTCCACATTGTAGCTATTGTGAATAATGCTACTATGAACATGGATCAACAAACATCTCTTTCAATTCTTTTGGGTATATACCTAAAAGTGGAATTGCTGGATCTTATAGTAACTTAATTTTTAAAATTTTGAGGAACTTCCATACTCTTGTCCCCAGTAGTGGAACCATTTTACATTCCCACGAACAGCACACAAGTCTTCTTATTTCTCCACATCCTCACCAACACTTGTTTTGTTTTGCTTTTTATGTATTTAGTTTATTTTTTATAGTAGCCATATAACTGGAAGATACCTCACTGTGGTTTTGATCTGCATTCCCCTAATGATTAGTGATGTTGAACGTCTTTTCCTGTGATTATTAGCCATTTATATATCTTGGAAGAAATGTTTATTCAAGTCCTTTGCCTATAATTGAATTAGGTTGCTTATTTTTGTTGTCTGTTGACTTTGTATGCTCTACTTTGATGAATTCACTTATTTTAACAGGTTGCTTTTGTCTTTTTTATTTTTCTACACTGGCTACAGTACCTTTGTAGTAAGTTTTGAAATCAGAAGTGTAAACCCTCCAGGTCTGTTCTTTTTCTTCAAGATTGCTTTGACTGTCTGGGGTCCCTTGAGATTCCACATGAATTTCAGGATGGGTTTTTCTATTTTTGTGAAAAAGTCTTTGGGATTTTGATAGGGTTTGCATTTGATAGTGAATGTGTAGATCACTTTGGGTAGTAGGGGCATTTTAACAACATTAAGTCTCCCAATCCATCAGCATATGTCCATTTATTCAGTCTTCTTTAACTTCTTTCAGCAATGTTTTGTAGTTTTTATTACTCAAGTCTTTTACCTCCTTGGTTAATTCCTAAGTATTTTATTCTTTCTGATACTGTTGTAAGTGGAAATGCTTCTGTAATTGTCTATTCAAATCATTCAGTGTTAGTGTATAGAAATGCAAGCGATTTTTGTATGTTTTGTATGATTTTTGTATGTTTGTAGGTTTTGTATCCTACGGCTTTGCTCAATTCATTTATTCATTCGAAGAGATATTTTTGTCTTTAGGGTTTTCTCAGTATAAGATGATATCACTAAAAGAGACTTTAACAGAAGGTTTTTCTGACGTAACTTTCATCATTTCTTACAAGTATTTTTGACATGAACCGGAACTCAGGGTGAGGGAAAGCAAGGGCAAACGACCTCCAAATTTACTTTTAGATTAGAGGTCAGCCATGAATTATACACCAAATCATGAGATATTTTGAACATATATAACCCCCACAAACTGTCTTTGTCTTCCAGCATCTCAGAAAACATTCTGAGACAGGAGAAAGGGGTAGAAGGGCGTGTATGTGTGAGTGTGAGAGCCAGAGAGAGCGAGACACAAACATGTTTACTTTCCTCAAGTCTAAAGGTAGCTCCCATTAGAATCAATAGAAGTGCGGGCGGAGCCAAGATGGCGGCGTGAGTAGAGCAGCGGAAATCTCCTCCCAAAACCACATATATCTATGAAAATATAACAAAGACAACTCTTCCTAGAATAAAGACCAGAGGACACAGGACAATATCCAGACCACATCCACACCTGTGAGAACCCAGCGCCTCGCGAAGGGGGTAAGATACAAGCCCCGGCCCCGCGGGAGCCGAGCGCCCCTCCCCCCAGCTCCCAGCGGGAGAAGAGCAGGCAGAGCGGGAGGGAGATGGAGCACAGGAATGCTGAACACCCATAGTGCAGACACAGTGCATGCGCAGGGAGCCCTGAATACTAGGGAAACAGGGCAGCAAGAACAGTGAGCGGGCACGGGAGGACACCAGAAAAGCAAGCAACCATTTTTTTTTTTTGCTGTTTTGTTTTGGCGAGCGCTTTTTGGAAGTCTTAAAGGGATAGGGACCCCAATACTAGGGAAACAGGGCAGCAAGACCGGTGAGCAGATGCCTGAGGCTGGCGCCGGAGAATAAAGAAAAATGAGTGGCAACCTTTTTTTTGAGTGGTCGTTGTTTTGTTTTGGCAGGTGCTTTTTGGAAGTCTTAAAGGGGCAGGGCGAGACACTTAATCCAGAGGTAGGGAATCCGGGATCTCTGGGCACCCTAACCCCTGCAGGGAGCAGGGAAGCCCCTTACGGAGATAAATAGTCTCCCAGCCGCTCCCCATCCAACGTGACTCAACCACTTTGGAGCAGCAGCCCGAACCAGGCCACACCCACAGCAACAGCGGAGATAAACTCCATAGCAGCCGGGCAGGAAGCAGAAATCCTGTCTGCACGCAGCTGCGCAGCACAAGCCACTAGAGGTCGCTGTTCTCCCAGGAGAGGAGGGCCACAAACCAACAAGAAGGGAAGTTCTTCCAGCCGTCACTCATCCCAGTTCTGCAGACTATTCCTATCACCATGAAAAGGCAAAACTACAGGCAGACAAAGATCACAGAGACAACACCAGAGAAGGAGACAGACCTAACCAGTCTTCCTGACAAAGAATTCAAAATAAAAATCATAAACATGCTGACAGAGATGCAGAAAAATACGCAAGAAAAATGGGATGAAGTCCAGAGGGAGATCACAGATGCCAGAAAGGAGATTACAGAAATGAAACAAACTCTGGAAGGGTTTATAAGCAGAATGGATAGGATGCAAGAAGCCATTGATGGAATTGAAACCAGAGAACAGGAACGCAAAGAAGCTGACATAGAGAGAGATAAAGGATCTCCAGGAATGAAACAATATTAAGAGAACTGTGTGACCAATCCAAAAGGAACAATATCCGTATTATAGGGGTTCCAGAAGAAGAAGAGAGAGGAAAAGAGATGGAAAGTATCTTGGAAGAAATAATTGCTGAAAACTTCCCCAAACTGGGGGAGGAAATAATCGAACAGACCACAGAAATACACAGAACCCCCAACAGAAAGGATCCAAGGAGGACACCACCAAGACACATAATAATTAAAATGGCAAAGATCAAGGAAAAGGAAAGAGTTTTAAAGGCAGCTAGAGAGAAAAAGGTCACCTATAAAGGAAAGCCCATCAGGCTAACATCAGACTTTTCGACAGAATCCCTACAGGCCAGAAGAGAATGGCATGATATATTTAATACAATGAAACAGAAGGGCCTTGAACCAAGGACACTGTATCCAGCACGACTATCATTCAAATATGACAGTGGGATTAAACAATTCCCAGACAAACAAAAGCTGAGGGAATTTGCTTTCCACAAACCACCTCTACAGAACATCTTACAGGGACTGCTCTAGATGGGAGCACTCCTAGAAAGAGCACAGCACAAAACACCCAACATATGAAGAATCGAGGAGGAGGAACAAGAAGGGAGAGAAGAAAAGAATCTCCAGACAGTGTATATAACAGCTCAATAAGCGAGCTAAGTTAGGCAGTAAAATACCAAAGAGGCTAACCTTGAACCTTTGGTAACCACGAATTTAAAGCCTGCAATGGCAATAAGTACATATCTTTCAATAGTCACCCTAAATGTTAATGGGCTGAATGCACCAATCAAAACACACAGAGTAATAGAATGGATTAAAAAGCAAGACCCATCTATATGCTGCTTACAAGAAACTCACCTCAAACCCAAAGACATGTACAGACTAAAGGTCAAGGGATGGAAAACCATATTTCCAGCAAACAACAGCGAGAAGAAAGCAGGGGTTGCAGTACTAATATCAGACAAAATAGACTTCAAAACAAAGAAAGTAAGAAGAGATAAAGAAGGACACTACATAATGATAAAGGGCTCAGTCCAACAAGAGGATATAACCTTTCTAAATATATATGCACCCAACACAGGAGCACCAGCATATGTGAAACAAATACTAACAGAACTAAAGGGGGAAATAGACTGCAATGCATTCATTCTAGGAGACTTCAACACACTACTCACCCCAAAGGATAGATCCACCGGGCAGAAAATAAGTAAGGACACGGAAGCACTGAACAACACAGTAGAGCAGATGGACCTAATAGACATCTATAGAACTCTACATCCAAAAGCAACAGGATATACATTCTTCTCAAGTGCACATGGAACATTCTCCAGAATAGACCACATACTAGGCCACAAAAAGAGCCTCAGAAAATTCCAAAAGATTGAAATCCTACCAACCAACTTTTGAGACCACAAAGGCATAAAACTAGAAATAAACTGTACAAAGAAAGCAAAGAGGCTCACAAACACATGGAGGCTTAACAACACGCTCCTAAATAATCAATGGATCAATGACCAAATCAAAATGGAGATCCAGCAATATATGGAAACAAATGACAACAACAACACTAAGCCCCAACTTCTGTGGGACACAGCAAAAGCAGTCTTAAGAGGAAAGTATATAGCAATCCAAGCATATTTAAAAAAGGAAGAACAATCCCAAATGAATGGTCTAATGTCACAATTATCAAAATTGGAAAAAGAAGAACAGATGAGGCCTAAGGTCAGCAGAAGGAGGGACATAATAAAGATCAGAGAAGAAATAAATAAAATTGAGAAGAATAAAACAATAGAAAAAATCAATGGAACCAAGAGCTGGTTCTTCGAGAAAATAAACAAAATAGATAAGCCTCTAGCCAGACTTATTAAGAGGAAAAGAGAGTCAACACAAATCTACAGTATCAGAAATGAGAAAGGAAAAATCACGACGGACCCCACAGAAATACAAAGAATTATTAGAGAATACTATGAAAACCTATATGCTAACAAGCTGGGAAACCTAGGAGAAATGGACAACTTCCTAGAAAAATACAACCTTCCAAGACTGACCCAGAAAGAAACAGAAAATCTAAACAGACCAATTACCAGCAACGAAATTGAAGCGGTAATCAAAAAACTACCAAAGAACAAAACCCCCGGGCCAGATGGATTTACCTCGGAATTTTATCAGACATACAGGGAAGACATAATACCCATTCTCCTTAAAGTTTTCCAGAAAATAGAGGAGGAGGGGATACTCCCAAACTCATTCTATGAAGCTAACATCACCCTAATACCAAAACCAGGCAAAGACCCCACCAAAAAAGAAAACTACAGACCAATATCCCTGATGAATGTGGATGCAAAAATACTCAACAAAATATTAGCAAACCGAATTCAAAAATACATCAAAAGGATCATACACCATGACCAAGTGGGATTCATCCCAGGGATGCAAGGATGGTACAACATTCGAAAATCCATCAACATCATCCACCACATCAACAAAAAGAAAGACAAAAACCACATGATCATCTCCATGGATGCTGAAAAAGCATTTGACAAAGTTCAACATCCATTCATGTTAAAAACTCTCAGCAAAATGGGAATAGAGGGCAAGTACCTCAACATAATAAAGGCCATCTATGATAAACCCACAGCCAACATTATATTGAACAGTGAGAAGCTGAAAGCATTTCCTCTGAGATCAGGAACTAGACAGGGATGCCCACTCTCCCCACTGTTATTTAACATAGTACTGGAGGTCCTAGCCACGGCAACCAGACAAAACAAAAAAATACAAGGAATCCAGATTGGTAAAGAAGAAGTTAAACTGTCACTATTTGCAGATGACATGATACTGTACATGAAAAACCCTAAAGACTCCAACCCAAAACTACTAGAACTGATATCGGAATACAGCAAAGTTGCAGGATACAAAATCAACACACAGAAATCTGTGGCTTTCCTATACACTAACAATGAACCAACAGAAAGAGAAATCAGGAAAACAACTCCATTCACAATTGCCTCAAAAATAAAAATACCTAGGAATAAACCTAACCAAAGAAGTGAAACACCTATACTCTGAAAACTACAAGTCACTCTTAAGAGAAATTAAAGGGGACACTAATAGATGGAAACTCATCCCATGCTCGTGGCTAGGAAGAATTAATATCGTCAAAATGGCCATCCTGCCCAAAGCAATATACAGATTTGATGCAATCCCTATGAAACTTCCAGCAACATTCTTCAATGAACTGGAAAAAATAAGTCAAAAATTCATATGGAAACACCAAAGACCCCGAATAGCCAAAGCAATCCTGAGAAGGAAGAATAAAGTAGGGGGGATCTCACTCCCCAACTTCAAGCTCTACTATAAAGCCATAGTAATCAAGACAATTTGGTACTGGCACAAGAGCAGAGCCACAGACCAATGGAACAGACTAGAGAATCCAGACATTAACCCAGACATATATGGTCAATTAATATTTGATAAAGGAGCCATGGACATACAATGGCGAAATGACAGTCTCTTCAACAGATGGTGCTGGCAAAACTGGACAGCTACATGTAGGAGAATGAAACTGGACCATTGTCTAACCCCATATACAAAAGTAAACTCAAAATGGATCAAAGACCTGAAGGTAAGTCATGAAACCATTAAACTCTTGGAAAAAAACATAGGCAAAAACCTCTCAGACATAAACATGAGTGACCTCTTCTTGAACATATCTCCCAGGGCAAGGAAAACAACAGCAAAAATGAACAAGTGGGACTATATTAAGCTGAAAAGCTTCTGTACAGCAAAAGACACCATCAACAGAACAAAAAGGAACCCTACAGTATGGGAGAATATATTTGAAAATGACACATCCGATAAAGGCTTGACATCCAGAATATATAAAGAGCTCACACGCCTCAACAAACAAAAAACAAATAACCCAATTAAAAAATGGGCAGAGGAACTGAACAGACGGTTCTCCAAAACAGAAATACAGATGGCCAACAGACACATGAAAAGATGCTCCACATCACTAATTATCAGAGAAATGCAAATTAAAACTAAAATGAGGTATCACCTCACACCAGTAAGGATGGCTGCCATCCAAAAGACAGAGAACAACAAATGTTGGCGAGGCTGTGGAGAAAGGGGAACCCTCCTATCCTGCTGGTGGGAATATAAGTTAGTTCAACCATTGTGGAAAGCAGTATGGAGGTACATCAAAATGCTCAAAACAGACATACCATTTGACCCAGGAATTGCACTCCTAGGAATTTACCCTAAGAATGCAGCAATCAAGTATGAGAAAGATCAGTGCACCCCTATGTTTATCGCAGCACTATTTACAATAGCCAAGAATTGGAAGCAACCTAAATGTCCATCAATAGATGAATGGATTAAGAAGAGGTGGTACATATACACAATGGAATACTACTCAGCCATAAGAAAAGGGCAAATCCTACCATTTGCAGCAACATGGATGGAGCTGGAGGGTATTATGCTCAGTGAAACAAGCCAAGTGGAGAAAGAGAAATACCAAATGATTTCATTCATCTGTGGAATATAAGAACAAAGGAAAAACTGAAGGAACAAAACAGCAGCAGAATCACAGAACTTAAGAATGGACTAACAGGTACCAAAGGGAAAGGGACTGGGGAGGATGGGTGGGTAGGGAGGGATAAGGGGTTGGAGAAGTAGGGGGGTATTAAGATTAGCATTCATGGGGGGGCGGGAGAAAGGGGAGGGCTGTACAACACAGAGAAGGCAAGTAGTGATTCTACAACATTTTGCTATGCAGATGGAGAGTGACTGTAAAGGGGTTCCTGTGTGGTAACCTCCAATGAGTTCTGCACAAGGGTATAAAGGGCATACAAAAGTGTAGGCAAAGGGTCTGTTTGTGTTTATACAGAGGATCAAAGCCTAATTGGGCTACCCCGAAAATGAACTAAGATACGATATGAAAAAGAACTTCCAACATCAGCACTCTCTGGAAGACTCATGCCAGAAGATGATCATCAAAATACCCCAACAAAGATCCACGCACTGCTACAGCTGTAGATGCACTCATCCCACCAGTTCCTGGACTTGCCATGGGAATGAGGAAGGAGATATCTAAGCTGGCCTGTGCATATAGTAAAACAACAAATTTGACTGGATCTATACTGTTGGAACTCAATCAAGAATTAGGAGAAGTGCAAATTGTAGCGCTCCAAAATCTTACAACTACAGACGATTTAATGTTAAAAGAACATAAGGGATGTGAACATTCCCCAGGAATGGGTTGTTTTAATTTGTCTGATTTCTCTCAGACTGTTCAAGTTCAGTTGGACAATATCCACCATATCATAGACAAGTTTTCACAAATGCCTAAGGTGCCTAACTGGTTTTCTTGGTTTCACTGGAGATGGCTGGTAATTACAGGTATGCTTTGGTTATGTAACTATACTCCTATTATGTTAATGTGTGTGTGCAATTTAATTAGTAGTTTAAAACCTATACATGCTGAAGTTACTCTACAAGAAGATATGTCAAAGAAATAATCAATCTTCCCATGTTTTCTTCCGCCTGCTACTTCTATAGCTTTTCTTCTTCCTTCCTAATTACAACCCTTAAATAGAATTCGTGCCTCATATCAAATTTACCGAGTATCATAATTCTTCCAAGTGGTAAAGATACCTCAAGACAAATGCTGGGTATAGAAGCTACAGGGCATAAATATGCAAAGAAGTAAAAAGCTAACCATTTCAAACAATAAGGCTTCTCTCTCACTTACCAACTTTACGTCTCCCTGTATGGCCCCGGAAGATGACTTGTTAGCCAGAGACGGGTAAGATTCCTCAAGGGAGGAACAACCTAAGACAGGCACAGTCGCAGCGGGGTCATCAGGTGAGAAATTGGGGATCAACAGAGGTGAGGCTTAGAACCTCACCCCTCCTGTTCTGAGAGAAATCTTCTGCATACGTGGATGTTTTCTTGCCCTTGTCTAGCTTGGATTAACACATAGTCTACAGGCACACACCTGATCATCTACATTTGCTCTCTTACAACACCAAACTATGTTTTCTACCTTTATCTTGTATCTACCTACCACTTCAGCATTTTATTAAAAACAATAACAAAAAAGAGAGAAATGTGGTATCCACATATAAATCAAGTATAAAAATCAAATGAGTATTCATATTTGAACTGACTGTTTATAGTTCATAATGCATGAGCAAAACCGAAAGCTTCTGTGATGACTGCCCCTGTAATGTTCACCATGTAACTTATTCACTATGTAAGAATTTGTTCTCCATGTAAGAACTTGTTTGTTATGCCTCATAAGATTGGAGACTGATGAAAATTAGGCTTGGGGTGGATTAATGATTGTGCATTGAGCATTGACTCCCCTATACAGAATTTTATCGTTGTTAACAACCATTTGATCGATAAATATGAGAGATGCCCTCACAAAAAAAAAAAAAAAATATATATATATATATATATATGTATATATATATATACACACACACTTCCAATTGTAAAATAAATAAGTAACTGGGATGTAATGTATAGCATAAGGAATATAGTCAAAATATTGTAACAACTTGGTATGGTGATAGCTGGTACCTAGAATTATCATGTATATAAATGTTGAATCACTATGTTGTACACCTGAAACTAATGTAATGTAATACTGTGTGTCAACTACCGTTCAATAAAAAATAATTATCTACAAAAAAAAAAAAAATAAAATAAAATAAAAATAAAAAGGTTAAAAAAAAAAAAAGGAATCAATAGAAGTAACACGTTCTCCCCAGGAGACTGTTAACTGACAAGGGGGAGCCTGTACAGCAGAGAGGAAAAGGCAAACAGAAGGGCTCCATATGGATCTCTGGGTTTTAACAGACAGGCATGCAATCTTGAGGACCGGACGGAATAATAATGTGAAAAAAAATTCAATAATGCCATCAAGAGAAAATGCTGTGGAAAAGCACTAAACCCGCTCATACATAATTAGCTAATTAGACCCTCATTAAGCTGCTGAATCTGCCCCCCCCCAAGTCAGAATAATGTATGCTAAGCCCAAACATCTTGGGGGAACGGACTGCCTCCCTCAAACTTCTACACCTTTCAGGAGCAAGAATTTAGAGGTTCATTCAGCAAAATATGTTGATGCCTGGAATGCGTCAGATATAGATCTCAGTGCTGGTGATCTGGCAGTGAACAAAACCCCTGGTACATAGCACTTTCATTTAACTGGGAGAGATGGACAATAGTCATATAAACCTGCACTACGTCCGGAGTAACCCATGAGACAGATGGATAGTGAGAGGCAGGGTAATATACTTAATAATTAGCAGAAGGAGCCCTCTCAGATGAGGGAACCTGTGGGCGAGACTGAAGGAAGTGAGGAGAGAAAAAACTGGGGTGAGAGCATCTTATACTTCTTTATACACCACCTAGCAACTGTTACATAAGTTGATTCTAACAAGTGCTTAGAAAGAGTGATTTACCAACTTGGTGATCCTCTAAGTCTGTTACTTATGATGACTGAAAGGATTAAAGGAAGCAGAATCCGAGTGCTTACTGCATTATCTAGTTGAGTGGCTCTCAACTGGGGCTGATTTTGCCTGCCAGAGGACACCTAGCAAAGTCTGAGGATATTTTGATGATCGCGACCTGGGGGAAGGGGGAGGGTACTACTGGCACATTCTATGGAAAGGCCAAAGGTGCTATTAAACATCCTACATTGGACCAAAGAAGTCCACATGGCCAAGAATGAATGGGCCCAAAATGTCAGCCGTGCTACTGCTGAGAAACCTTGATTTGGTGCCCAGACACGCAGCCAAATCTCTGATGAGAGCGGAGGGACCAGGCAGGAGCAGCTCTTGCCAACAACCTCGTCAAGCCTCCACCTATCAGCAAACAGCATAGATCCAAGGCCCCTGGGGTGTCCTTGGAGCATCCTTCCAAGCTTGGTGACCAACTGAGTTGGGTGGTTTCAAAGTCACATGGGGGATTTACTCATAAAGCAACACTTCCTGCATGCCTTTGATATGACAGGGCAAGGAGACACGATGTGGGCCCGGCCATCAAAGACTTTACAGCCCAGGGAGGATGGGAAGCATGAAGACAAACACCTGCAATCTGACAAGGGCCACAGGGGGTACAAATGAAATGATGTACGGAGTGGGAGTAATGCCTTTCATTGAAGTGACCCAGATCGGTTTAATATATGAGGTATCGTCTGAATGGGGCTTTGACAGTGTGTAGGCTTTAGACAGGCAGAGAGGGAAGTAGAGAGGATCTTCTAAGTAGAGGTAAGATGTGAACAGATGAAAAGGTATGGAATAATAATAACAATATTAAGAGCAACTGCCCTCTAATAAATCCCCTCTTCAGGACAGAGGTGGTGCCAAGTACTTTATCATGACAATTGGAGCCTAAACTGAAAACTGATACATATAAATCAGATGAAGCCTAGCATGACCCAAAGTGACTTGAATTTGCATATTATCCATTTCAGAAAGATAATGAAACATGGTCAGTGTTACCTGGGGAGAGTTGCATAAATACCGAAGCAGTTCACCAATATACTGAATGACAGTGACGTTATATTTTCTGCAGTCATCCCAAAACTGGCTGGCTGAAAATTTGGTCCGCAAAACAAGAGTAGCACCTACAGAGAAGTATATGTAAAATGTTGATAACAAAATGCTACAAAAAACTTCCTTGAATATATTCGTCATTTTTGAAAGGTAGAAATTTAAGTGCTGAATATATTCACAAATGAATGTTGGGTACCAATAATGTTCAGTTTAAAACATTAATAGGACATGGTTTGGTCTACAGAAACTTCCAATCTAGTGGGAAGATAGGTACAAGAGTCTTTCTAATAAAAGTCAGGGCACAATAAATAAGAGGTTCAAATGAAGCCCTAAGGTAATGTGAGCTTGGGAGAGTACATGTACATGTGTGTGCATGTAGATTAATTCTGCTTGGGAGCAGGGCTGAGAAAGGCATATTTTGGAAGAGTTAGGATTTGAATTCGGTCTAAGAAGTGAATATGGAGAAAGATGAGGGAATTCCAGAGGGAGGAAAAAGTAGGAACATCAAGACAGGACAGTCCAGAAAGTGTTGGAGGGTAGCCGAGACTCAGCTGGCCTATGACTGGAGTGGTAAAGAGTGGGTGGGTCAGAGAGGTGAACCTGGTGAAGCAGTGAGGGGTGCAATCACGGACAGCTTGGAAGTACCAGGTGCAGGAGCCAGACGTAATTTTCTAGGCAATGGAGAACCAGGGTCTTGAGCAAGCGGGAGGATTCTTCTTTGATAGGTGAGGTATGAATGCTTCCCAAAGATGTCCATGTCCTAATCCACAGAACCTGTGATTATGTCACTTTACATGGGAAAAAGGACTGTATATGTGTGACTAAGTTAAAGATCTTGAGATGAGAAGATCATCCTGGATTATGTGCGTGGGCCCAATGCAATCACAAGGGTTCTTGTAAGAGGAGGGCAAGATGGTCAAGAGCAGAAAGAAATGGGATGATGGCAGCAAAATGTTGAAGTGATGTGTTTTAAAGACAGAAGAAGAGGCCAGGAACCAAGGAATGCAGGCAGTCTAGGAGCTAGAAAAAGCAAGGAAATGATTCTTTCCTAAAGCTTCCAGAAGAAAGGCAGCCCTGCTGACACCCTGATTTGAGGACCTCTGACCTTTAAAACAGTAAGACAATAAAATTGTGTCATTTTAAGCCACTAAGTTTGTTGCAATTTGTTACAGCAGCAATAGAAAGCTAATACAATGGGAAGAAATAATGTGTTGATCATATGTGACCTAATTATAGGCATGAAATGTAGTCAATAAAAAAACTCACAAATATTTTTCATGTTATTATATACAGAAGTGCAATGTTTTGGAAGAGGAAACTTTTTTAAAATACAATTTTTTTTTTTTTAGCATGTATCTTTGGTGCTTCAGTATATAGGTGAGTGATGATTTGTCCGTTTGGAGCCTCAGAGTCACCTGTTCCTTAAGCACGAGCACCCTGACCAGGCCCAGGCACTTCTTGCTCATTTGGAGGTTGCTAACTGATGCCAGGTTACATATTTTATAGCTGATCAACAAGCTAATGAGGCATAGAAACAGAGGCTTGGGCAGTCATATATAAACATGCATAGGCATATGTGTTATTACATGTACATACACAATTATTTTAAATGGAATGCCACATGGGAGAAAAAATAAATTTTTTTTTTTTCTTAGCTCAGTTAGTTAAAGAGAGAGCTTCCGGGAAGAGGTGGCTATTAGACTGAGCCTTAATTTATACAAGTAGCATAAATCCTACTGAAAGGACAGAGGATGGCAACCTAATTTGAATGGTAAGGTTTCAGAAGGAAAGAGAAGAGATGGAAAGCCCGGTATTTTGACATGAGCTGAGGAGCTGTGAGTTCAGGGGAGGGTAAAGTAGAATGGAGACAACTGAAAGAGAAGTTTAGGATGCTGATGAAGATCAAGTGCAGATTTCTGAAGATGGAAATGACACAGAAGAATTATCTATGGACTCTAAGAATCAAGGGTCCTAACCTGGATAAAAACTGAAAACATCTTAAAGTTTCCTCCTTGATAAAGCAAACAATTACAGCATTATATAACCAGACAAGCAGGCAGGAGAAAATGTAAGTTATTTTAGATACTTGCAGTGGGTGAACCAAATAGCCCTGTTAACATTGAAATAAACGTGCCTGGCACATAGAAAGTAACCAAATTTTGTCTTATTTTTCCTGATGAACACATGTGAAAGTGAGCTGAACTACAATGCCTTATTGAGAGAAAAAGCTTACCAGTTACCAGACATCCGTGTAGGCCAATCATAAGTGCAGCACTGTGGTACAAGGGGAGTGTCGTATAGATTATATCATCTTCCTTGATCCCAGTTGCAGTAGCATGGGCGCATCCGTACCACACACGAGAATGATTGATTATTGCAGCTTTTGGGAGACCTTTGCAAAGATACAAGAGAAAGTGTGAGTGAGCCAAGAGCCATCATTTAGATATGTGGTCTGGGAGTGAGATCTGGCTCAGGAAGATTCAGCAACTGTGAATTTGCACAGCGGATGCCCATGATTAGTCAGACTAGGAGTTGGCACATTTTTTTCTGTGAAGACCTAGATAGTATATGTTTTAGGCTTTGCAGGGCCCTACATGCCTCTTCTGCAACTATACAACTCTGCTATTATAGCAGATAGAGGCCAAACACATGAAAGAATGAATGTGGCTATGTTCTGATAAAACTTTATTTTAAAAAACAGGTGAGGGGGCTGTATGTGGCCCACAGGCCATAGTTTGCTGACCCCTGGATTAGATGGTTATTACAGTAGTAATTTGAAGAGAAAGGAATGTCTATAGAATTTCTGCTCTGTGCCTACCACTATGCAAGGTATTTTCAAAATTTCATTTAATTCTCAAAATTTGCTAATCCACATATATTTGCTAATCCACATATGAGAAGGCTGAGATTTAGAGAGATTGGATAGCATGTACAGCCCATCACCTTCATAGCCATCTTTATGAATTTCTTACGTATTCTTCTAGAGCTTCTTTGAATATAAATACAAAGAATTATGAACATTTGCTCATATATTCTTGGCCTGCCCCCATTTAAAAAAATGTGCACATTCTTTTGAGCTTTTTTCTCCCTAAAATAACAGTGTATCTTGGAGATGTGTTCATATTTGTACACAGAAATTTCCCTTACATGTTAGTTCATTTATTCTTTTTTGTTAAGCTGCATCAAGTCTCTTGTATGTAAATTCATTTACATTATTTTGCCATTTCACATGATAACACAGTGAATAACCTAGTCCACATGGCAGTTTACACTATGAATGATGCTCTATCTGTAGGATAAAATTTGCTGATGTAAGATTGTGAGGTCAAAAGATACAAGTCTTTCAAATGCTGGGCATAGAAGCCACAGGGCATAAATCTGCAAAGAAGTAAAAAGCTAACCTTTTCAAACAATATGGCTTCTCTCTCACTTACCAACTTCACATTTCCCTGTATGGCCCCAGAAGATGACTGGTTAGCCAGAGACGGGTAAGATTCCTCAAGGGAGGAACAACCTAAGACAGGCACAGTCGCAGGGGGGCCATCAGGTGAGAAATTGGGGATCAACAGAGGTGAGGCTTAGAACCTCACACCCCCTGTTCTGAGAGAAATCTTCTGCATCCGTGGATGTTTTCTTGCCCTTGTCTAGCTTGGATTAACACATAGTCTACAGGCACACACCTGATCATCTACATTTGCTCTCTTACAACACTAAACTATGTTTTCTACCTTTATCTTGCATCTACCTACCACTTCAGCATTTTATTAAAAATAATAATAATAATAATAAAGAAAGAAATGTGGTATCCACATATAAATCAAGTATAAAAATCAAATGAGTATTCATATTTGAACTGACTGTTTATAGTTCATAATGCATGAGCAAAACCGAAGGTTTCTGGGATGACTGCCCTTGTACTGTTCACCATGTAAGAACTCATTCACTAGGTAAGAATTTGTTCTCCATGTAAGAACTTGTTTGTTATGCTTCAGAAGATTGGAGACTGATGAGAATTAGGCTTGGGGTGGATTAATGATTGTGCATTGAGCATTGACTCCCCTATACAGAATTTTATTGTTGTTAACAACCATTTAATCAATAAATATAAGAGATGCCCTCTCAAAAAAAAAAAAAAAGATATGTCTTTTTAATTTTGATAGCTACTGCCACATTGCCGGCTATAAGGGCTATCCCCATTCATTCTCCCACTACCAGTATGTGAGTGTACCTTTTCCTCCAAACACTGAGAGTGTGCTCTGAAATGCTGGGATTTCTGCCAATTTGAAAGGTGAAAAATGGTATCTCAGTGTAGTTTTAGTAGACTAGACTAAATACATTTGCATTTTCTTTACCATAATTTACACAGTTGTTTTGTAAGACTCTGTTAAAAGGGTATGCTTCTATTATTTCCCAAGGAAAGTCAGTTTAGTTGGGGAGGGCATGAAGCAATTACTAAGGAGATTGGGCTGGAGTTTAAGTTCTGATTAGGTTAACTGACTTTATGAAGAGGAAGACAGTTGGGTGTAGACTCAAATCCTGCAATACTTGTTGGTACCCTAGCTGGGCATTGGCAGAAAAACAGCAATTCCCTATAAGGCAAAGCAGTATGGCCAGTAAACTACCATCACTGTAAACACAATTCAAAGTCCATTTTCTCTGGCAGTGAGCCCGTGGCACTGTGTTAGTACGAATGCCTCATTCTACACTAATATCAAGAAATAGAAGAAAGTATCAATAAATCAGTTGTATTCACCACGGAAAGGAATCATTCGGAGAGTCAAAGCTCCGAATTACATTTTTAAAAAAGAAATGCACATTATTTGCTGCTTTGAAGTATTTTCAGAAATTTCCTAATTTAGGATTTTGTATCAATGAGGAAATAAGAATAATTGGTAACAATTATATAACTTTGTGCTAATGACTGCCATGGAGGAACAGGGAAAACATCTTGTTCTCCAATTGCTGAAATAAGTTCTTTTAATTAATTCTTCTATTAATGTGAATAAGAGTAACAGCAAATATTACATTAAGAGATAAGGAGAAAGGTAAAATGAAAATCAAGACACTTATCTTCCTATTAAATATAAATTCTGAATTACAGGATTAAATGAAGAAATGTTCATTCCTTTTTTTCTCCCTAAAATGGGCTTTACATTTGACTGTCAAAATGTGCATTGTGAAGAAGTTCTATACTTGTCTCATTAGCATTGAGACTAGAATTTCCTGTCACTAACCAAGGACTCATTTCATCTCCATTATATCCCAAAGTTTACAATTTGATTTTACCACCTTATTAAGAAATGAGGGTAAAAATCCCACATATTGAGGTGAATCTGTATTAGTGGATGCAGTTGATTAATCATGTCATTCCACCATTCTGTTCACATGGCAATAAACAACTTTTGACACATCAGAAATGATAGCCACTATGCTTCGGGCAACAGTTTTAATATGTGTCAGAATTCCCTCCTCATTTATTCCCAGCCTCGCCTCATTTACTTAATGAAAATGCTCAGCAAGAGTGACTGTATGAGAGGAAGTTAAACTCAGGTCCAGGAACCAGGCGATCAGATGGGTGCGGAGGGACTGCTGAGGTGAAGGAGAGAGTGCCTATAGTCTGGTGTGGAGAAAAAAGGTGCAAACGAACCTTTAGCCTTATCTATAATTATAATGTTTGATTATTTTACAAGGAGATGGCATGCTATGCATGTATTACCTGCTTAAATTAAAATTTTGACCAAAAGAAAGATTCACATGTTGCTTTGCAATTTAATAGTAACAGTTAGCATGCTGGTGCTGGCTTCCTGTCCTCCACTTAAATATTATTACCTCTGGTAACATTTTCCCTGGCCTAGAGCAGCAGACACTAAAGATGTGTTGAATGGAAGAATTAGGAGGAATTGGGGCAAAGCAATCAGTTGTATGAGCTGTGGTATCCGCTAAAAGGTGAGTCCTGACACTTCTACTTATCTCGGGAAGTTCTTAACCTCTCAAGCATCAGTTTCTGAGTTTGCAAAATCGGAATAAGGTTCGGATCGATCTTAAGGGTGGTGGGAGAATTGTAGGAACCAATGAGCCCATGGGAGAATGCCTAGGACAGCCTATCCTTAATATTGCCTGGCTCATATAGCAGCATTCCAATAACACTTAACTGGCCGTGGTTTTCTTAGTGGCTCATAAAATAAGAGTGCCGCTTACACTGAAAGGCATGCTAGATTTGGAAAAATATGATACTAAGCTCTGAGCTAGACTGATCCTACACCCACAGCACCAAACAACTCCAAGTCAGCCTGCATGAGAAACCAATCATCAAAACATTTATATAAATATAGCCCATTATTGCCCTATAGTCTGGCATTTCCATTTGTTATAGGTTACACTTTATATGAACTGAGGATATAATATAATGAAAATACAACAATCACTAAAAAAAATTCCAACAACCTATTCAATGCCAATTTCATCCATCAGTATAACTATTTTTGTAGTTCTTGGTTAACCTCTTTCTCTACACACCATCTAGGGGGGAATATATGTGACTTGGAGAAACCCAAATGGGATCATATGCTATGAACTAAGATCAGTTCCCTCAGGCAAAGATTAAATCCTCTGAAGTATTAGTTTTCTGATAAGTTTTGTCAAAGAAAGAGAACATGTGAAAACCTAACCCAACATTTAACTCCTTCAGTATAGGTTCATTTCTTTGAGAATCCTCTTTCTTTTTACCTGTGGTTCCAGAAGTATAAATGTATACGGCAGGAGTGGATAAAGTGACCTCAGATCTCCATGACTCGGGGATAGGATCAGCCGACACTTGGTCCACTTTGTCTAGGAGAGAGCCGACCCCATCCGTGTTGGAAGTTCTGCTCACGTAATAGATGGCTACATCATCTTTTTGCAGGCTGGGCAGCACCTCTTCAATAGCTGCTTGGAGTTCTTAGTAAGAACAAAAATCCAAACAAATTAAATTAGTCCATTAAAGTTCTGTAGAGCAATGAGCTTCATGGTAATTTTGTTTTCACCATAATTTTGCCTAAAATGTGTGAATTGTAAAAAGTGATGCTTTTAATTATGCATATTTAAACATGGAATTTGCTACATATTCCAATATTTGAGGGATGGTTGAGTTTTGATGGTTTCATGAGCAGCAGACAGTGGGTTGACATCTGTACAAATGGACATATTAGTAAAAACCAGGATATTTAAGTATTAACATGTGCATATCTGGTATACATCTCAAAATACTCCAGAAATGAATTTGTTTATTCCTAATATGTGCCCCACAAAACTACTGATGAAAAACATTTTTAAGGGAGGAAAAGACAAACAGAAATAAGGGAGCCAGGCTAATAACCATAGAAGCAACTTACTATAACACATTTTTAAAAGCGTATCAGTAGTAAGTAGTTCCCTAAGGAGGTTCAGAAATTCTGAGAAGAAGTTCCAAACTTCACAAGCCCATTCTCTGGTCTGAGGAAAAAAATGGACAGATAAGCATGTTTTTCAAACGGTGGGTCACAATATAGTGGTGGATTGTTAAAGACATTTAAAATGACCAGTATTTTAAGTAAATAAAATAAAATGCAGTAGAAAATTTCAGAGTATACACACGTACTAAGAGGAAAGCACTGTTCTTTAAAACTTTTGTTTCAGTTACATGGGTGTGTGGGTACTGGGTCACATACAAATGTATTTTTTTATTGTAGTCAAGGTCAAAAAATTTTAAAGGCCCTGATTTAATAGGCAAACCACATGTCATGCTCACTACTTGGATTTTTGTGCCCCTAAACCATAAGATGAGATGGGCTTTAAGCTTCCTTGTCTTGAATTGTGATTACTGAAGTGAATATACTTATTTGTAACAGGTAACTCCATAGCCCAGGGAATTACCTTGGGGAGGCTCTTCCTAATTCATCTTATATGCTTTGTTTCTCTGATGTGTGCATATGATGAATCAATCAAGACAAGAAATAGCACCTGGGCAGATGCATTAAATTTTTTTAAATCGTTTGAACCAAAGGACTCATTCAATTGGTAAAATATAGTGCAAAAGGGTTTATTAGGAAAATCAACAACCCTCACCCCACCCTCCTCACAATTAAACCTGCTGCCTAGAGTCAATCAATTTCAATTATTTTGGCTGCTGCTTCTAGCAAACACCTCTACATTATGAAATAACGTGTTTTTCCTGCTACCTCGTGACCTACCAATTTTGTTCCCATCCCCCATTTTACCCCTGTCCACTCCCAACAGTTATTATCTTCACTTTCTGCTGACTGGGTTAATAGTATTCACATCTATTCTGAGACCATAACTCCGTCTTCCCAGCTTTGTTTATGGGTTCGCTCCAGAAACCCCAAACCAATAACCACGATCAACAAGATTATGACTATGTAAGTATTTTCCACTGCAGTGCCAAGTAACACACTTTAATAATAATTTCTTTAATGAACAGTTTGCTCCTGGAATTTCTACTGACTATCATTCTTTAATGGACTATTTGCCCCAATTCTTTTTTCAACCTCCATCAGATCAGCTTCTCTCCCGTTTTGCCCCAGGAACTTCGGTTCTCCTTTACTCTTTTATTCTGAAGGGTTGTTCTCTAGTCCTTCAGCACTTTGGTAATGTTAGAAAACACCATAAAACCTAAATGTGATTTATTCCCACCAGGAGGTTTAAAACATTTTAATAGTAAAGTATTAACAAAAGGCCATGTGGTGGAAGCTGCTCAGGCTGAGAGGGAGTGGGGGAATTGATAAAAGCCTGGCTATGCCTATTTGAGTTTTTTAAATGTACCAATAAGATTAAGACAAATGTAAGAAAAAGATATTACTGGCTTAGGTGGCATCCTGGCAAGACTGTGAACCCTGTAGTACTCAGCCAATGAGGAACCAGGGGAGGGACTTGCACACTAGGAGATAAATTATTGGCACCAAACTCTGCAGGTGTGCCTGCCCGCCAGACATCCCATCTGGCAAGATTGTCATTAAAGCCTCACACCACTGTTTCTCTTTGTCTCCATGTCCACTTATTGAATTTGGACCAGTGAGTGTGTTTCTCAGAGGTACAAAAATAATTACTGTTATAAAACTGGACTGATAACATCCCATCCCATGCTACTGCCTTGGGCCAGGTCTTCATTATTTCCCATCTTGACCATTGCAATTACCTCCTAACCAAGCTCCTGCCTGTAAGTTCTCCCCACTTACAATTTATCAGCTACACTGCTTCACAGCTACATTACTGCCCTTTAAAATCCTTCAATGGCTTCTCATCCTCTGATAGAATCCACTCTCCTTATGCACCATGTGAGGTCTTGAGCTCATTCGCAGTCTAACCCCTGTGGACTTTTCTGATGTCATCTCCTACTGTCTACCCCTTGGCCCCTTTCCTCTAGCCACACTGATCCATGTCAACTGAATATACCTATACACTCCCCTCTCATTACCTTTGTCCAGGGGGGTTCATCAAATTGGAATGCCACTTCTCACCCCGGTTACTGGGAAAACCCTGGTTCACCCTCCTTGTACTAGTCACTCAGGTTCAAGTTTTGGTAAAGTGCCTCCCTTTTTAGAAGATGCTGTCTACTCAGTGCTTCTTAAAGCATGTGGATCTGCCTTTTAAGAGTAACAGGCACAATCTCTTATTCTTGATGAAAAGCATAACCTTGGGATTTATTAAGAGCTTGGGTATGAGAAATAATACAGAAAGTTGTCTGAAGGGTGTAGATTAGATCTGTCAGTTCCTCATTAGTCTAGGTTTAAATTGTGGATTGAAATAGAACTTTAGAGAAAGCAGTACATACTTGGGTGATAGGAAATCAAGTGATTACAGCACTTCCACACTCCTAGGCCTTAAAATATGTCTTAGTAAAAAGAAAGACCAAATGAAGGTAGTTTATGAAGCTTCTATCCTTTGTTTTTGATGAAGGGAAGAAGGGAAATTTCTGAACACAAAGGTCCATTTCTAGAAAGTAGGGAGAGAGAGGATGAGTGGTGAGCTGAGTCAGTCTTTTACCAAGGTGGCAAGATGCTACTGACTGAAAAAAAGAAAGAAATCCTGCCATTTGCAACAGCTTGGATGGACCTAGAAAGTATGATGCTAAGTGAAATAAGCCAGGTGGAGAAAGGGAAATACCATAAGATTTCACTTACATGTAGAATCTAAAAACAAAACAAAATGAACGAAACAGCAATAGACTCATAAGGACTGAGAAGCGACTGGTGGTTCTCATGGGGGAGGGGTTGGATGCATGGGTGAAACAGGTGAGGGGATAAAGAGGCACACTGTCAATAATATAAATTAGTCATGGGGTTGAAGTTACAGCATAGAGAACATAGTCAACAGTTCTGGAACATCTTTCTATGTTGACAGCAACTACACTAGTTGGGGTGAGGATTTAATGTAGATGAACGGTTGAATTGCTTTGTTGTATACTTGAAACCAATATAATATTGTGTATCAACTATACTTCAATAAAAAATTTTCTTTAAATATAAAAAAGATTATTGGCTGAACGTGCAGCTTTAACAGGAAAAGCTTTAAATCTAGTAGCTTGTTCTGCTACCAGGTTGCCTCATTGAGGGGGTAACTTAAATAGAACACCCGAGGATTGTTTACAAATAAGGTAAGTTCTGAAAAGAAGGCAGTGAAAGGAAATGTGTTTTGATAAAAAATTCAGGCTGACTGTGAAATGGTTGGTAGGTGAACAAATCAAGACTGAAGGCTCATCATTCCTTCATAGGGAAAGACAACTGAAACACAAACTGTTTCAAACAGCTCTTGGAGACAGGCTGAAAATAAATTTTTCAAATTTTTAACTGGGATTTTGCATTTCTATCACTGACAGTTTGGAATTATAGTATTTAACAACCTATTGCCTATTCTGTACACCAGCACAACAGGTGTTAGAATATCCTTCAGACAGAGGCGTGCATATGCCCTCTTCTCCCTCCACACAAGTCGTCCCGAGGTCAGGAAGATGCTTTATCAAGGTTAAGTCCCACCAGGAGTAAGTAAATCTTTAACAGGTAAATACATATATTCATCTTAATTTTATGTAATTACATAATCTCTTAATATTATTTGTCATTTTTCTCAGTTAAACCTCTTGCTTATGTGAACTTTTGCTTTCTCAAGAATCTTGGAATCAAGGATAATTCCTAGTCACGAGTTTCCCAGGTCCCACCAGGCCTTACATAATTTTATCAGTTGACATCCATAAACAACCATGTTGCCTATGTACCAAATATCTACTTCCCTATTTCTCAGAGGCTGTGTGAAGGTGCTTTTCAAATACCAGCCCCTTACACTCATTATGCAGAATGATCCAACTCTATTCTTCTTCAGATTCAATAATATTAATAGCTGATTTAGAGTTTATTTTGTTTTTACCTCTTCACCCCCTTCTTGTTTCTAAAGAAAATGAACTGTTAGGCATTTCCAAATATGCTAGCAAAGGACTAGTTTGTTTCTGAATGGAGATGTACAACCACACTCCTCCCTTGGGAACCTTCAGTTATGAGAAGGACAAGAAAAACAATGTTAGAGACTATCTTTAAGCTAGTTCTCTATTCAGACCTCCGGCTACTTGGCTGGGATCCCAGCCCTTGACTTCCCACCCACTCACTTGATGTGGGTTTCTGTTCTCCTGTGCACAGATCCCCCAACATGGTCCCCACCCATCCTGGGCTTGTCACCAGCTCCCTCGCTGACAGTGACATCTGGAGAGACCACAGCTCTCTCCTACACCCCCTGCCACAGGTAAACTGAGAGGTAAACAAGTCTGTGGTAGGGTGTGGTGGGATTGAGGGAGATTGGGTCTAAATGGATTTCCTCAAATAAGGATATATTTAAATTTTTTCCAATTTTCATGCCCTCATGCCCAACCCAATGGCTCTTAAGCTTCAGGAAAAAAGAAAAAAAGCCTGCTACAACCAACCTGGAAGGTGGAACTCATTAATTTGATAAACATTATTGTGTGACTACTATGTGCTAGAAACTACTAGGGCATTATTCAAAGAGAGAGAATTCTAAGCCTTAGAGACAAAATGTTTCTGTCAAAACTCATCTCAGTTACTGCCTGGGCTAGAACTGTGGAGATGAAGTTTATCTCTATCCCTCCACCCTTGACTGGAGTTGGCATTGGAAAATTCTCTCCCTCCACAGAAGTGAGGCCATGGCTGTGGGCATTCTTTGGAGTCTCTGAGTCCCTGTTTTCTCTAGAGTAGATTCCCTTCAGTGAACAGCTTTAAAAAATTACCATTTCTTAGTCCCAGTCTGCTGTTTTCTTACACAGTAGAACTCTTTAAGGAAGCATCTCACTGTGTTGCTGAGCTGATGAGAACTGCCTCCCTGCCTCTGGGCTCCTCTTGCTTGGAATGCCACCTCCCCCACTGCACCTGACCAGCCCAGCTGTCAGTGGTCTAAGAAGGAAGCCTTCACCCTCTGCTCCTTTTCCCACAGCCTTTTGCACATCTCTTAGCACACTTATCACATTCTTCTGGCTGTCACAGTCATGTGTATGTGGCTTAGTTCTTTTACTGGACTGTGAGATCTTTGAACTAATTCATCCTATACCTTATGAGGACACTCTAAACATTTCTTGATGTGGAATTACACTGTCTGCTTTTCTCAATCTAACCTCCAAGGTTTGTATGACAAGAGTTTGCCTTGATCTGACACTAGTTTTATTATGAAGTTCTCCTGTTTTAGAACTTTCCATGATGTAATACTTTAGAAAAGTTATTAGAAGCATTTTCCTTTATCACCTAAATGCTTTCCAAATGTATAGCCTTTCTCAAAGGTCAGTTTACTGCTAGAGAGTGCCAGAGGTCCACTGCAAAGTCTGGTTTAAATTAGACTTCAGTGTTGGAATTCCATTATACCCTTCACATATACTGACCAAACATAATGGTCAATGGCAGAGGACTCTTGTCTGGGTGGGTTGTATTTCTGACTTGATTACAAAATCAAAGTCTATTATAGTCATTTAAACCAAATTTCCTTTTGTCAATAAAACTCCCAGTCCTTGTCCTCCACAAGGAGGAGCCCAGTGCCGGGGGAGGAGGCGGGCGGTCCCTGGGCTCACCTGGCGAGACCAGTAGCACCTTGGCGCCGCAGCACTGGAAGCAGTGCAACAGGGACTTGGCACGGATGTTGGAGTTGAGGCAGGCCATGGCACAACCCAGCTTGGCCAGGCCCAGCCACAGCCACACGTAGGCTGGTTCATTGCCCATGAAGAGTGCCACGCAGTCTCCCTGGCGCAGGCCGAGGTGGTCGCGCAGAGCCCGCGCCACTTGGTTGCTGCGCCGGTCCACCTGCGCGTAGGTGAGCGTCTCGTCCCGGAAGAGCAGCAAGGGCTTGTGCGGAGTCTTGCGCGCTTTCTCCAAGAAGACCTGGAGGATGGTGCGCACCGGCCGCCGCTGCCCATAGCTGCGCACCCGCCGGGTCAAGCCAGCTACCCGTAGGAAGTAGCCCATGTCTTGGAAGAAGTAGGGGCAGCAGAAGTTCACCAGCAACGGCAGGAGCAGGAGCCCCGCCAGGGCCGTGTAGACGGCAGGCAGCATGGGGGTGGCGGGGACCCCGTTCCCAGAGGGGCAGAGGGCGCACTGCGGGAGTGCAGCGCGGCGGCGGGGTGGGCGACTGGCGGATGGCGGGCGGGCTGCGCGGGGATGCGCGGCGAGGCTGGGGCGACGGCGGATCGCCTGGACTGCCAGCACCGACGCGGGCTCTGGGGCAGGTGGAGTGGCGTGTGGGCTGCTGGGCGTTGTGGGCGGGACCGGGCGGCTGATCCCGCCCCCTCGTGGGGGTGCCGCCACCTGCGCCCGCGGCCCGCCCCTGCGGTCCTCCTGCGGCCGGTAAGGCTGCTCTGCGGTTCGCCCGGGCCCCGCCTCTACTCTGTGCGGGTCCGGAGGTCTGGGGTCAAGTGTGGACGCTTCCCTCCTGTGCCCAAGTACTTCAAACCTTGGAGCCAGTTTCCTTATCAAAATGGTGATGATAAAACTCACTTAGAGGATGTTGAGATCAGTGGAGATGGTGCAGGCGTAGGGCTATTGTTATTGCTAATGCTAATAGAGTTCTAGAGATGACTTGTTATTGTTAATAAAATGTCTTATGAATGCAACACAGTCCTGTTATTTATTATAGCGGATACCAGGCGCCACTGTCAAATCAGAACCCCATCTCTCCTTCCTGGTCCCAGGGGTTTTCGCCTCTTTGTTTCTCAGATTTGCCTATCCTCCCCGCGTCCCGCCCAGCCCCAGCCTCATTGCAAGGCGGCCTCCTGTGGCAAGGATTTCAAGGTTGAGCAAAAAGCACCAGCGATTGTGACCTCCAGCTCATTCCATCCCCCGGGCAGCGGGTAGGGACTGGGCAGCGGGTAGGGACAGGCCGCTGTTGTCTGCGTTGGTCCTGTGGGGCCCAGCTAGCCCAGATTTGGCGTTGAGGTAGAACAAACTTTGCCTCCTGATCAAGCTCTGGCGATATTTTGATTTGTGTTAATATTTTATTCTAAGTGATTTTCCTGTATGTTGAAGATTCTCAACTATTGTGAGCCCAACTCAACATACGTTTAGTAAGTGGCACTGTCAGAGAAAAAAAAAGTACAGCACAGAAGAAGTAAAGTAAACATTACTGGCATCTCTCAAAGTCTATTTCTTTTATAGTGATCCTTATTTTAATTTCTCTTCATACTCAGTATATATGGAGTGAAAAGTCGCTGCTTGCAACTAAGGAGGGTCAGGATCTAAGTAAAGCAGTGTTTTAATTTTTTCCTGTCCTTGTCCTGTCTTCCTCTGTCTGTTTACCTTATTCCTATGCTGTAACAGCCAATAATGACTGTCTATTCCTTGCCAGACACTCTGTCAGGGACTTCTCTGTATTATACTTTTGGAGCCAGACAGTCACCTAAGGGTGACACTTTCATACTCATTTATGGACAGGAAAGGGATGCTTAGAGATGTGAATTAAGACAGTAGTTAAGTGACGCGCGGGCTTTGAAACTGGCATCTGTGTGGCTCTCAGGGCCCACTCTTAGCAACAGTGTTAGGCTGCCCTCCTATTCCCTGGATTTCTATCCATGTTCTCTTTTTCCATTAGCAATGTTCTCTTTTCCGTCTCACAATCTTACCCTCCCCCATTTTCTCAGCCCTCTCTTTTTTTATCCCTGGGACCTGCTTGTGCAACCCTTTCTTCGCCTTTTCCTGATTCATGGTCCATCGAGCTACCACCTAGCACCTGGTTGCATCATTTCCTTGGGGAGGAGTTGGGGGCCTTTGTTATCCCTGGGGGGAAGTCTGCAGGGTTAATCAAAATAGGGGTCAGGACAGGAACTATTCTGGTGGGCACCTGTTCTTTCAGGTTGAAGCTCGGAGGCAGCCCTCCCTCTCCATCCCACAGCCATCCCTTCATGGCCAGTCACTTCAACAGCCTCCTTAGACGCTCTTGTCCTGTCCCTAAACAGCTACTCTCCAGAGTGCTACATTCCCCAAAATGCCTACTTTGCTCTCTCTTATTCTGAAGGCATCAGCCTTGTGTATCAGCTGTTTTCAGTCGCAAGCCAAAGAAAACAAAACCCAAGGCAGCTTAAGCAGAACAGGAATTTAAGCGGTGACTGTGCAGTCCCAGGGTCGCAAAGGCTTCAGGTGAGCCTTCCTTCACGTGGCTTACGTGCTGCGGCCTGGACCCAGATCCCCTTTCACCGTTTCTCTGCTCTCTCTCCTCCTTCTCATGTAGGCGCTCCCATCACGATCCAGAGATGGCTGCCAGCCCTTCAGGGTTACATGCTTCCTGCTTCAACTTCAGACAGAATCTAAGAATATTTCTCTTAGCAGTCCCTTATTAAAAAAAAAAATCTTTGATAAGGTGGTGTGCCCATTCCTGGACCAGTCTTTGTGGCCTGGGGAAAAGAAGTGCCCATTGCTTTAAACCAATTATGCTCAGCCATGGAGTTGGGTGTAGAGTCAGTCCCATATTGTAGAAAATTTCAGGGTATTTTAAAAAAGTGGTGGGGAAGGAAGGGGGAAAAAATACATTTGGGGAGTCAATTAGGAAATATTTGTTTATCAGTCTATCTATCTATCTATCTATCTATCTATCTATCTATCTATCTATCTAATCTATCTATCTATCTACCTACCTACGTACCTACCTACCTATCTTGGAGCTCTTCTTCCCAGTGGTTCTAGCTTAGGCTTATCGTCTTCCTGGAAGTATTGCTGTCATCTTACATCTCTGCTGCTCAGTGATCTTTAGTGCCTCCCCATCGTTTCCTATGTCCTTCCACTGATGACCTCTATAGACAATCGTGGCATTTGTACAGCATACTAGAACACACCTGCGCTGGAGCTGACGACAGGTGTTGGGTCCTGCCTGGCTCCCTTGTGGAGGGAGCAGATCAGTAGCTTAGCACACTGGTTATCCATTTTATGAACATTTACTGGGAAGCTCTGGTTTAAAACATGACGTTCAAACTTTATGTTCTGGTTCTTCTGAATTTGACTTGAACTCAATTAACAAATATTTATTGAATTTCTACTATTAACAGAATATCATCAGGCACTAGATATTTTAAAATGGACCAAAACTTAATTCCAACTACTCCTTTTCAAAATGCTTTGTTTTAAAAGATGGGTCTACACTCCTGGAAAAATTCTCTGCACATTCTCTTCCCTCTGGTTTTGTTCTTGCGTCTCTCAAACACCCCTGAACTCTCCTCCTCTAAATCCCAACTCCCCTTTGAAGCAGTGGTTCATAGATGTCTGGATTTCTCAGCCAAGCAGCATTTAGAAAAGTTAGGAACCCTACATAAAGTACCAACATTAACATTTTTCAAGTAAAAATGGCTCTCCCTAACCAACTAGAGTGACATTTTTAGATCTAAAAAGGAAAGTATAACTCAACTTAAAAATGGTTAAAAAGGTTAATTTTGTTTTGTGTATTTTACCACACAAATATGTAAAAGGCAAAAATACCAGAAGGAAGCTAGTCCTTTTCAAGAAATTATAGTCCTTTTCAAGAAAGAATGAAGAGCAGATTATACCAAATACAAAAAGACAGAAATTAAATCATTTTTGAGTGCAGAAAAAATACATTTTTGGTTTAGTATTGTATAGAAATGGTTTCTATGCAACTTTGTCCACTAAGAAATATAAATTCAATTCTGAAGCATGAAGTAAGCTGAATCTCAGGCTTTGATATAACTGAGGATTGTTTCAGCACTAGTGTTTCGGAAAATACTGAGAAAACTTGGACTGGATCACTGATGGAAGAACCAAGCCCCACTCGGAGGTCTTGGAGTGCAGAGGCTTTATTTCACACCAGCGGGCTCAGAGGGGAGTAATCTCCCAAAAAGTCTGAGCCCCGAACAAAGGCAAAGGGAGCAATATATATCTTTCTGCTTCCTTTTCTTTAACATTCCTATGTGCCCAGCAAGTGAGCTGGCAAGGGGGAGGGAGTGAACCTTGGGAACAGGTGCTTGGCAGAGCAGGAAACCTAGGGAGTGTTTTTTTGTTGTTTGTGTTGAGGAGGGGTCAAGACAGAGGGGAGCCACCTGCTAGCCCTGGTAAATTGCTGTCCTTGTAAATCTTCTCTATCATTCCACCCTGTGATGCCCCTTTAAACACTTTGTTTTAGGGGGCATCATCTCCCTGGTTTATGACAGGGTCATAGTGGCTCCGCATATACATGAGCTGTATGGAGGAAACGCGTTTTTTGATAAAGTTAATGAGCCAGTTAAATATGCAGGGTCTCACTAATAGTCTAAGGAACAGCAGAACCGCTGGCCCAGCAAGGCCAGTTAGAAGAGTTGTTCACCATGGATTCTATTCAAACTATCCTTGGAACTAAGACTTTTTATTTTCTAACATTTTATTTTTACCCTGGATGTTTTTTTTTCCTTTGGCCACAGAGCTCCTAACTATGCCAGACTTATTTGCATAAAAACAACAATCTTCTTTAAGGGCTATACATAAGCCTCCCTGTGACATGAACAGAAGGTCCAGTACTTTACGATTTTGCAACACCACTTCAGCCAGGGAATCAATTTGATCTTGCAGCTGAATCATGGTGGTTTCAAGGTGCTCTAAATGTTGATCAACTTCCTCTGTTAGGGCAGCGAGCTCTAAGTCTCCTTTTATTAGCGCCACTGTGCCTACTGCAGCTGATCCGGCTACACTGAGCTCAGCTAGAGTAGGGATCAGCAAAGGGGCAGCCTGTTCCTCCTAGGAAATCTCACCGGGGGGAAGGAGGCAGCTCCCTTCAGGCCTACTATGTACTTTATAACTTTTGTACAGTTAAACATTGCAGAGAGGTACTTTGGAAATGCAGGCTGAGACGAGTTCAGCTAGGAGAGACAGGTAAGCACAGCAAAACAACTTAACAATTACTCAATAGACAATAGAAAGGGTAACTTTTTGAGGAATAGTCCAGTCCAGGGGTGCAACAGCAGAGAGTCTAATGCCTAGAATATATGACACCACTCTGACGAGAGCCAGGATCCATGGTACACAGGTGTCCATTAGTCAGAGGGCAATCATTGGGTGTGGAGGCAGAGAGGATCTGGAGGTCTGGCTGGGCCTCCCACTGATATGCCTCCTCGTAGGCCCTTTTCACTCTGGAATGACGGACTCCTGGAGTGATGCCTGCAACCTTGAGGGCAGTAGGAGTAGTTAGAACAACAATGTGGGGGGCCAGTCTACTGAGGTTTGAGGGGGTCTTTTTTCCAATCTTTAACGAAGACTGAGTCCCCAGCCTACAAGGAATGTACTGGGGATCCTAGAGAGATCAGGGCTCTTTCTGTGGTGTATTGTTGTAGTTTGTTTAGGGTGGCTTCCAAGGCTTGCAGCTGTTCTCTTGCTCTCTTATCTCCTATTTGGTGTAGGTTCCCTGGGACACCTCCTAGACATGGGGGAGGGCATCCATACACTAATTCAAAAGGGGAAAAAACCTTGAGTTCCAGGTGTGCAGCGAGCACGCAGGAGAGCCAGGGGCAGTGAATCTGGCCACGGGAGGCCAGTTTCTTGGCAAAATTTAGCTAGGTTCCTTTGAGGGTGCCATTCATTCGCTCTACTTTCCCTGAACTCTGTGGCCTGTATGCAGTGTGAAGTTTCCAGGTAATGTTTGAGGGATTTAGTTAACATTTGCACTACATCTACTACAAAGGCATTGTCACTGTGGATGGTGGACGGTAGGTCAAACTGGGGCACAATTCCTCTCAGGAGGACTTTGACTACTTTCTGGCTTCATTTTGTTCTGGTTGGGAAGACTTTGACCCAGCAGAGTATGTACACACTGTTCCTAGGAGGTATCTGGGTCCTCTGCTTGGCTGGACATCCATGAAGTCTATCTCAAGGTCTTCAAAGGGGGCAACTCCTGTTCTTTGGACACCACGTGGGAGTCGTGGCACAGATCAAGCATTATTTCTGGCACAAGTTACACACTGTCCACTCACTGCTTGGTACAGCGCTGGCAACTGGCTGATGCAGTATTGCTTTTTGAGGAGGGCCTCCAGTGCAATTTTTCCTAGGTGGGTGAGCTGGTGGTATTTGCTGACTAGCTGCCTCCCAGTTGCAGTTGGGACAAAGATATGTCTGTCTGGCAACATCCACCATCCGTTTTCAGTTAAAGTGGCTCCTTCAGTTATGGCCCACTCTTTCTCCTTTTCAGTGTACCTGGGTGGAGGGGCCTCTACCGGGGATGTTAGGGCCACAGTGAGGGAAGGAGCTCTCCCTGCCTCCTTACTGGCTGCTGCTCTGGCAGCTTCATCTGCCATTCCCTGTGCTGTAGGGTTGTTTTCCTTTTGATGTTCTTTGCAATGCAGAATTGCTACCTTTATTATGTATGAAGAGATTGAAGGGCTTTTTTATATCTGGCAGGCCTAGGGCTGGTGCCTGTTCTGAAGCAGTTTTTATTTCCAGGAAGGGGGCTCTTGCCTTTTTTGTCCAGACAGTGGCTTTCAGTCTGATCCCCCAGGAGGTTGCAGAAGGGCCTTGCCATCGCTGAGAATCCGGGAATCCAGATTTTTGCAGAACCCGGCGGCTCCTAAGAATTCTCACATGCCCCCCCTCGTCCTGGGCTGGGGCAAGGAGTGAACGACCTTTTTCTTCTCTGGCTTTAGTGCCCTTTCTCCCTGGGTGAGGAGGAAGCCTAAGTACTGGACTTGCTGTTGGCAGATTTGTGCCTTTTTTCATGAGGCTCGGTATCCTGAGTCTGACAGGAGTTGCAGGAGGGCTTTTGTGCTTTTGCACAATTTTCCTGGGTGTCACTGGCAAAGAGGAGGTCATCTACGTACCACAGGAGGGCGCAGCATGTGGCATCTCTCAGAAAGCTGGCAAGGTCTGCGGCCTATGCCTTTCTAAAGAGAGTGGGTGAGTTCTTGAACTCTTGTGGAAGCCGCGTCTATGTTAACTGCATCTGCCATCCCGTATCCAGCTCAGTCTGTTCAAAGGCAAATAAGAGCTGGCTTTGTGGGGCCAGCCAGAGGTAGAAAAAGGCATCTTTAAGTCTGGGCAAGTGAACCATTTGGCAGACTCTGGGATCTGGCTGAGGAGGGTATATGGGTTTGGAACCTCTGGGTGTAAAGAAACAGTTCCTTTATTATTGGCTCACAGGTCTTGAACAAGTTGGTACTCTCCTCCTGGCTTTTTGAGTGGTAGAAGGGGGGTGTTCCAGGGTGACGGACATTCAAGTAGAATGCCTGCCTCTCTGAGTCTGATCAGGTGTTCCTGGATGCCTGCTCTCGCCTCTTGTGAGAGGGGATACTGCCACTGTCTTTGTGGCTCCAGAATAGTTGCAGTCTTTTTCACTGAAGGGGGCTACAGGGAGAGTGACCACAGAGTGTTCTGCCTCTATGTCAACTATAAAAGTCATGTTTTGGCTCCCCACTTTCATTTCGACCGTGGGCTCATGGGGGCCGAGTGTGAGAGAGCCTGGTCCTTGTCAATCTGAGTCTGCTCTTGCCAGGCCAGTGAGCCTTTCCCCGTGAGGCTCCTCCCGGCAGTGACTGGGCCTCGGGACTTTGCCTCTGTTGGGGCACTCATTCTTCCAATACCCTTTTTCTTTACAGTAAGCACACTGGTCTTTGGCTAAGGGGGACCTGGGCTTCCCCCCTCTTAGTGGCTGGCTTCTCTCTGCCTTCTGCCCATCTCTCTCTTTCAGGGTAGCTGCCAGGAGGCTGGTCTTTTTCTTCATTCTTTTTTTTTCAGCATCCCTGTCAGCTTGAACTTCTCTGTTCATGTATACTTGGTTGGCAATTTCAATCAGCTGAGTGATATTCATCCCAGCAAAGCCCTCAAGCTTTTGGAGCTTTCCTCTGATGTCTGGGGCAGCTTGGGCTACAAATGAGGTATTTACCATCTGCTAGCTTCCTAGTGACTCAGGGTCAAAAGAGGTGTAGGTGTGTTAAGTTTCACACAGTCTTTCATAATAGTCCCCAGGAAACTCTCCTGGTTGTTGAGTGACTGAAGAAACTTTAGCATGTTCATAGGCTTTATGGACCCAGCTTTGATCCCCTGGAGGAGGGCATCGTGATATTGGTGGATCTGGTGCTGTCCCTCAGGGTGGTGAAGTCCCTCTTGCGGTGCTCCTCGGGGACATCAATTTCAGCCTATGCACCCTGACCAAGGACCCCGGCTGCCTCCTCTCTTCCATTGTGAACAGGGTGTGGAGAATCTGTTGACAGTTTTTCCTTAGGTTGGCTGATGAATTTGGAAGAGGGAGTACATAAGATCAACCAGGGCTTGTTGCTTTTCTGATAGGGTGTCAGTTGTGGAGAAGGGTTGATAGTAAAACATGGACCAGCCAGGCTGGATGGTCCCATATTTATTACGTCTTTCAGGCTCCCGCATCTCTTGCACTGGTATCTGAAGGGCATCTGCTCCTGGCTGAGGGTGCAGTCTGGCTGCTGTTCCGGGGTGGGTGGGTTCACTGGTTCTAGAGTTGGCAGGGAGGCTGACAATGGTGGGGTATCAGGGACCGGGGGATGGGTGCTGATGGCCTTGGAAGCAAATAAGGCGGGGGCAATATTAGCTCTTCCTCTGGGTCACCAGTAAATTTTGCGGAGGCTCAGGCTTCTGTTGATTCTTTGCAGGTTTCTTTGTTGAGGCAACTAAGACTCTACCCTGTCCTTGCCTGTTGCAAGCGAATCGCACTCAAGGGGGAAGAGTCTGGGCAGTTTCTAACTGGGAGTTAAAGTATGGGAACTGATTAGGATGACCTGGATCTCTAGGGATGACCCACCATGCTCAGCAGATTGTTAGGACATCTAGGGTTCCTTCTGGAGGCCACCCTACACTAAAGGTGGGCAATACAGATTCACACAGGGTTTTCAACCTGCCAGGAGTTAATTTTACTCTGTTGTTTTCTGAAAATCCCTTCCTGAAATCCTTGATTACAGTGTCAAGGACTGTTGGTTTACTCTGCCCTGACCCCAGGACGTGTTTGTGGATTGTGCCGCGACAACAGGCAAGGGAGAGGTGCTTCCTCTAGAGAGCAGACCGGTCAGATGCCCGTCCATTCGCGCTCCTCGCGGAGACTTTGGCCAGCCTTGGCTAAGGTGCACCTGTGTAAGTCCCAGGCCAGGTCAGCCGAAGCTGAATCACTGATATGCCGTGACGGTTGACCGTGAGAGCGGATGAGGGCCCACGCAGATTCTGTAGCGCAGGCTGTGGAAACACAGATTCAGTGCAGACTGAGTGACTTTAGCCACCCTGAACACACACACACACACACACACACACACACACACACACACACACACACACACACACACCAGAGTTTAAGCATTCCTCCCCTGGCAATGTCTACCTGTGAGACTTCTAAGAAGTCTCCGGGAGGAGATCAGGCTCCCCTTCCACCCCAACAGGTGGGACTGGCTGGGTCAGGTGCCCCGGGGACTTACCGGATTCGATGTCGGAACCGGGTCCTCACCTGCCAAGGCTCGCTGAGTCTAGCTGGAACAGCAGAGCGGAGCCGGCCCAGGGCGACCCGGGTTGGGGTGGGGGTGGGGGGAGACTGCTGAAAGATCAGGCAGGGCGTGCCTTCTCCATTACTATTTCCTCTTCCATCGCCGCCCTGCCATTGCCCCAAACTGGTGGCAAGAAAGGGCCACTATGGTTGGGTTTCCTGGTCAGGGAACCAAATGTTACAGAAAATACTGGAAAACCTGGACTGGATCACTGACAGAAGAATCAAGTGGCCCTCAGAGGTCTAGGAGTGTTGAGGCTTTATTTCACACCAGCAGGCTCAGAGGGGAGTAATCTCCCAAAAAGTCTGAGCCCCAAACAAAGGCAAAGGGAGCAATATATATCTTTCTGCTTCCTTTTCTGTAACATTCCTACGTGCACAGCAAGTGAGCTGGCAAGGGGGAGGGAGTGAACCTTGGGAACAGGTGCTTGGCAGGGCTGGAAACCAAGGGAGTGTTTTTTTGTTGTTTGTGTTGAGGAGGGGTTGAGACAGAGGGGAGCTACCATTTAGCCCTCCTAAATTGCTGTCCTTGGAAATCTTCTCTGTCACTAGGATCTCCGACATGGAGCTTCTCCACCCCTATACCCTTAGTGAAGCTGCCTGACCTTCACTTCCCCCATGCCCCACCTCCACTGAGCCTGTCAGGATTCGAGGCCCTTCTTGGCCAGTCACTTCAATGCAGCCTCCTAGATTTCTCTTTTCCTTAAACTCCATAGGCCAAGGAAACCTAGGTCACCTCAAGTGCCCACTCTCTCCTGCCCTATTTGAAACACTGTAGAAGTTCAGGGGGTGCATGTGGTTACTGGGATGTACGCTGACACATTCTAGCCTTGGCCAGCTTTTCACCCCTTATCCATCTCTGCTTTCTTAGGGAAGGCCTACTAGTGGCAGTTCCCAACTCCCTTCAAAGTCCCCAATCGAACCTCAAGTGGTCTTTCAAAGCAGGTGGATCCCTTCCTATATGGAGATGAAGTAGTCTGCTGGTCTCAGACTTTACAGGCATCAAAATTACCTGGAAAACATACTAAAAAACAGCTTGCTAAGCCCTATCTTCAGAATTTCTGATTCAATAAATTTTGGGTGGGGTCAAAGCATGCATATTTCTAAGAGGTTACCAGACAGTGGTGATACTGCTGGTCCAGGGATTGCACTTTTGAGAACCACTGACTTAGGCCAGTGTTTTCCCAGCTGCTCAGTAGAGCCCTCAGGACTTCTGAGGGGCCATGGAGAATTCCTTGCAGAGCATGGGAAAGGGGCTCTGGGAACTCCTACCCCAGCTCCAGTCAAAGCAGCTCCATGTGTATGTTTTACATAGTGTATTTGCAAGTAGGTTTCACAGAAGTGTTCCAGAAACCTTTAAAAAAAAATCCTCTAGCCCATGCCAATCTATCCCTTGTACCGAATTTATAAACCCACTCATCTCAGCTCTTGATTATTCTGTGCCTATTAGTTTCACCTTCCCAACTGGCATTCAACTTCCAGGAATGAAGTATTGGAAAAGAGGAGACCAAGTCAGAGGATTGGGGTTCAAGTCCTTGTTTGTTACATATTGGCTGAAGACTTTTAGGAGTTACCTGAGCTCTTACAGGCCTTGTGTTAATTTTTTAGGCCTTGTGACACCTGATGCATGGGGACTTATTGTCAACAAAAATGTATAGGTTATGAAGCCTGCTGTTTTTTTGACATTATTTAGTACAAATAGGAATTTTGTGACTGAGTCATTCAGGTATTTCTAGGAAGGTCTATCTTTGTGCTGTCTGCTGTGAATCACATTTCTTGATATATGGGTGGCTGCTCTCCTGTTGAATGGCGACCACAGTAACATTTAGGTTTAGATGTACAGACTGTATAGGTGTTCAGTGAGAGGCACGGTTAGAGTTCGGCGGGATGCCACAGGCTGAGATTGGCCTTGCTTTTGGAGAAGGAAGGACAGGAGAGGCTGGCAATGATTGGTTGTTGGCATCAGTCATGAAGGAGCAGTGCCCCCTTTTTTGGGAACCCCTTGTGCTTGGTAAGTAAACAATGAAAACAAAATATGATTTTAAAAAAGGTGTTTGCCTCTCACTGGTTCTGATCAGAATGCCTCCGATTTGGTGTTGAATTCTGAGGGAAAAAGTCTAGTGACATTGTTTTCAGTGCGTATATGTGTGTTCTCTACTTGTTCAACAGCCCTTTTCCCTATCAACATCCCACTACAGCCCACAACTCCCTGACTCACAATGCACCCTTCTTCATCCCTGAACATGTTGGTTAGCTCTTGTACCTCTGGGTGGAAAAATCCTGGGGTGAAATACCTCTGAAACCTAAATCAGTCAAAGGTAGAAATAAAGTTAAGAAACCCATGTATTTCTTACAAGCAGTCACCCCCGTTTCTCTCCTGACCAGGGTGCAGCAGAAGAGAGCTCCGCCCAACCTCTCCAGTCTAGATAAACCTTCTCATGCCCTTGTAATTACCTATTGATATGCAGATGACCTAAAACTTTCCACCCCTTGGAAACACCGATTGATATGCAGATGCACTAAAGCCAGGTGAGAGATTCTGGGAATATTGCAATTTTACCCACAGCCCAAACCTCCAGAAATCTCGTCTCACAATCTACATGTTCTCCATCTTCCGCAATGGCCCCTGTGCAAGAAAACTGGAGCATTGTACCCAGGTAACAACATAAAAAAGCAGAAGCAAAAAAATCATGGTAATCCTCAAGCTGGAGGCTTCAGCAAGGTTCAGAGTCCTAGGCAGATTAAGCCCATAGCTCACCCATTCCATAGGCAGGCAGTAGCTGAACAGGTAGGGAGTTCAGAGCAATCATCATGTGGTGGCTGCAGGCATGGGGTGCATCCAGGCCACAAGGACTGTAGAAGAAAATAACTTTAAGGGTTATATGATACATGTTTAAATGACACCAACATAGGCAAATCTTGTCCATCAGGTACATGCAAGAGGGTGATCCCATGGTAAGACAGTGGCAGGAATGAGATCTCATCCTGGTCTAGGATACCAGACTTTCACCCCCTCCCTGTGGGAGTTACAGTGGGTCAATATAAAGGGCTTCAGGAGGCACATGCACTGGTCATAAATATAAAGGAAAACCTACCTACAAGATGCTTTTAACTCCTGGACGTTTTGGGTACACTACCATAATCTTTGGGGCTACACTGCTGTTACTCCAGGACTACACACGAGGCCAGCTTCCAGGCCTTTTCCCCAAGGTGCCAGGAGGGCCAGCTATCACTGGTCTATAAGTTGAAATGTTTAGGTCCATGAGTTGAAATGTTGAAAAGCCATGTCCACTCAACAGTATCTTCAAGGTTTAATGCAGTTGGGGCTGGCAGCAGGATGTTGCTCTGCTGGCCATATCCTGGCTTCAGTAATGCCTCTTTGGTTTGCACATACAGTTGTATAGAGGTGGCAAGGTGAGTCAGTATATCCACAGGGTTCAAGGCTCCTTTTTGGGGCTTCTCATTCAAATGCCATAGCACTGTCCTTAAGCGAATTGACCAGCCCCGTAGACTGCTGCTGTTTGACTTCAGGCCAGATTTCAACAAACCATTGTACCTCTCTATCATTCCTGGCCCAGTAGGGTTATATGGTACATGAAACTTCTACTTAATTCCTAACTGCTATACCCATTCTCGTAATGCATGTACAGTAAAGTGGGTGCCTCATTCACTCTCAATCACATGTGCTGGCCACAGGCTGCAAAGAGGTACTCTAGACTCCTCTTGGGGGTTTGCTGATCTGCACAATGTTCAGGAAAAGCAACCAATAGGCCAGTAGCTGTGTCTGCACATGTCATGTCATACTGATATCCTTCTCCTATGGGCAGAGGCCCAATATAGTCTATCTAACACCTGACAAGGGGTATCGGCTACTTTGCTATTGTCCCATGTTGCTGTGGGGCTTGGTGTAAGTTCCTCTTAGAGCACACAGAACGCTCACCCAGGCTCTGCTTCAAAGGTCAACGGCAAGCTCCACCGATGGGCTACAGCCCACATTGTCTTTGGCCCTGTGTGCAACAAACACTGATATAACCATTGGGCTACATCAGAGGCAGGCTTTCCTTCTAGCCAATGCACCTGGGTCAATGTGTCTGCTTCATCATTCCCTGGGAATGCCAAAGGCAAATGACCAGTCACATGATATACAGTGACGGTCTTAGTCTGACCAGAGGCCCATAAGTCTTGCCACAACTCTTGCCCTTAAAGGGGCCGGTGACCAACCATCCAGTTGGCATGGTACCATGTTGGTAGCCACAGGGTCAAACCCTGATAGACGGCCCAACTGTCAGTGCACACAACTATAGGGAAGGGCTCCTGTGTGATCATGAGCCATACTGCCCGCAACTCAGCCCATTGGCTGCTCTTGCCCTCTCCATCCTCCATCCATATTGCCTCAGTCTTAGGATGGAAAGCCACAGCCCTCCACTGTGGGGGCTGCCCATGACTGGAGCCATCTATGTACCAAGCATCTTCAGGTCTAGGAGCTTTTCCCTCCTGATAAGTACTCATGGCTACCAATGGCTCAAAAGCAAGTTCTTCTTGCTTTCCACTGGTATACGTCACTGCCCCTTATGAGCATTGGAGTTCTCCACTTAAGGGGCTGGTAGAGCGAGCACTACACTGCTGGAAATCACCCTGTATAGGCAAGTGTAGGAGTCTGTGCCATGCCACTCTGTGGCCCTTGGGTCCAGTCTTGCACCCACATGACAATGGGATAGGTGGTTATTACCTTTGTTAGAGCTGTTCCAGTGATGGGCTCTGTAGCTACCAAGGCATGGATTATAGCAGCCAGTTGCTTCAATATCCAGGTGTACCAGACCTCAGCTCCTTTCCATAGTTGTGACCAGAATCCAGTGGGTTGGCATGTCTGTTCAAGCTGCTGCCAAAGACTCTATCCATAACCATCTTCAGTTACATGAACATTGAGTTCACAGGGCTCTTGATGAGTCCATTACACTCAAGGTCTGTATGGCCTTGACTACTCACTTAGCAGCAGTAAAAGCAGCTGTACATGTCTCATTCTAGTCCCACCTGATGCCCTTTATACTAACCAGTATAAGGGCTTCAGAATTTGTGCCAAGTGTGGGATAAATACTCTCCAGTAGCCCAAAAGACCCAAAAACTCTGTAAGTCTGCCACAGTGGGTAGCAATAGGGAAAGCCTGGACCTTGTCTATTACTGCTTCAGGAATAACTTTAGTCTTCCCCAACCAGACTACCTCCAAGAATTTTACAGAGAAACTAGGTCCCTGAACCTTGGTGCTGTGCACAGCCCATCCTTTCTCCTGTAGATGTTACAGCAGTCTAGGAACTGCCCCTTCTAAATCTGCAAGAGAATCAGATGTGAGCATAATATTATCAATGTAGTGATATAGCTGCACCATTTGCAGTTTCTTCCACATGGCCAAGTCCTGGGCTACAAGTCCAAGACAAATGGTGGGGCTGTGGAGGTATTCCCATGGAAGAACAGTGAATGTCCACTGCCAGCCTTCCCACGTGAAGGCAAACTGTTCCTGACTTTCCTGTGCTATGTCAATAGAGAAGAAAGCATTAGCAACATCCACAACTGACGGTGCCTGCCTTCGAAGTCAAACAGTCCCGAAGGGGAGGCATGGAGCTGAATATATGTACAACTCACTCTGAGAGTAATTCTCCTCTTTTTATACACACTCAGGAAGGGCAGGTTAACCAGGGATCAAGAAACATGTGCTTGAGTATTGACATACTTTTTTTACAAAACAAACAGTCTCTGTCCTCAGGACAGATCCTATCTCAGCACACTCAGACTCAACATCTAGGACTTGTTATTATTCTTAGTGAACTCCCTTATCCCTGACCGTTCTTTCACCCCAGTCTCTCAGCTGTCCTCTCTCAGTTCTCTTTGGGTTTCAACCATCTCCAACATCTCCCCCTTTTTTCTTTAATAAAACAACCAGTCCAACTCGGACTGGGTCAAGGTATGTGCCTGTCTTAGGTTGTATGGTTGCAGTAAATCCTTACCCATCATGGGGCAATAGTCCTCTGTCGACCACCCCCTGTCTTAGGTTGGTATTTACAATTCAACCATATCTTACCCGTCATTGGTTGCCATACTTGACTTTAAATCTCACGATTTATAAGTGAGGGGGGGGTGTCTGCAATTTCAAATGATGCAGGCTTGTTGGATGAGTTTCCACAAGTCTCTCAAGGCTTGTTGGATGAGTTTCCACATGCTGCGAAGGACACAAGGCCTTAGTAACAGCAATAGAAGACATAAAATGCCTAGGGTTATGAGAGGTGTGACTGTGCCAGAGACTATTCAGGGGTTCTTTGAACACGTCTTTTATGTGATTTAATATATCAGATGCAGTTTTGGCTGCAAATAAGATATGATTTAAATGCTTCTGTGGTGACCGGGGATATAACTCCCCCTTTTTTGTTTTTTCCAATTGAGCTTTAAGGGTGCCATGGGCACGGTCCACAATGCCTTGGCCTTGTGGATTATATGGTATCCCAGTTTTGTGTGAAATATGCATTACATGGCTGAGATCGAACATGTTGAAAGACAGACATAACTTGAATATATATATATATATATAGGTTTTAACAAACTACTAGTTAAATTGTGTACACACATTAACAGAATAAGAATACAGATACATTAACAAAGGCAGACTTACAATTACTAGTTATATCTAATGAAATTAAGAAAACCAGTTAGATAGCTCAGGCATTTGTAAAATCTTATTGACAATATGATGGATATCATCTAATTGATTTTGAAGAGTTTGAGAAAAATCAGACAAATTGAAACAACACATTTTTGGAAACTGTTCACATCCTACATGCTCTTTTAACAGCAGACAGTCCACAGCAGCGCGATTCTGAAGCACCGCAGCTCGCACTTCTCCCAGTTCTTGGTTGAGTTCAGATAATACAGAAGCAGTCAAATTTGTTGTTTTGCTATATGCACAGGCCAGCTTAGATATCTCTTTCTGCATTCCAATGAAAAGTCCAGGGACCGGCAGGAGGAATGCAGCTGCAACTGCAACAGCGGCAGGCTCTGAAAGTTTCAAGTTTTCATGACAATCAGATGGCAGAGCTCAGAGAAGCCTCTTGCGCTTATACCCAGGATGTAGAGCAGGAAGAATGCGTCCCACACCACAAACACCTTGATAGTGTGAAGAAAGGGCTTAATATGTTTTGTCATTACACAAAAATACCCAACCATTTGGAAGTCTATATCCAGAGACCATTTTACATTGATTGTAGAATTACAGTAAGAGGCTATATGAGTACAATCAATACACACACAGTCAGTGATTATAGCAGTGCTAACAGGTAAATTTAATTGGGCATCAGGAGTAAGCATCTTAGGGGGAAGGGTGACATTTCTGTAACATAAAACTTTCAGTAATAAAGTTTGGCATTCTTCCCTTTGATAGTGCTTTCCAGGTAAATATACACCAGGTAAATAAGCCAAATTAGTCAAATATTTTCCTTGATGAGGAGAAGAAATTCCTCTGACATGTTCCAGGGGCCCTCTGGAAAATATCAGAGTTAATTAGAGGTAAAAATACTTTTTAAAATTTGGTCTTGGGAAGTTGTCAAAAGTTTTTAAGGCACTTGCCTAAATAGAATTATAGTTATTAAATAACACTTGTTATTTAACTAGAATGATGATAAGAAAGTTTAAAAGCAAATGCAGAAGGTTACATAGTTGTTAACACTTAGCTTAGTCTTTTTAATATTAAGATCTCATTTTCTTAAGTACTCAGACAATTCATTAAGACTTTAAGCATAAGAAACTTTTAATAAACAATTAGAAAACTTTTTGCAATCTTTCAACATTAAAGATAGACTAATAAACTTTTGTTCTTTTAACAAAGAAAAATTCTAGTCTTGCTATGTACTTGATATCAAGATTTCTTTGCTTTAATCTCACATAGCATGACTATATCAATCTTTTATAAACCTTTTATGACTTTCCTCTTACATTCAGTGTTTTCTTTCCTTGAACAAACAGCTGTACTTTTGAATAGTTATCTTCTTTTACTTTCAACACAATGTATTTTTATTCCTTATACCTTCTCTTATTAAAACATACATTCTTTAGCATACAGAAATGTTTTCCTTATTATATTAAGTAGTTTCAATTAGTACTTAAAACCATTCGGTACCTTAACCTTCAGTGAACACTGAAAAATAGACCATTGTAAACTGTTACATCAGCAGTCTTCAGAATGATACATTTATGAACATATTTTATCATTTTTGTAAATGTGCCTTACAGCACAATTTCTCATTAAGCACAAAATATGTCTATATAACTTAGCAAACTTTAAGAATTTTGGTTACCGCAAAAATTCTCAGGCTGTTTGCAGATATATACACTGTTTTACATTAATACAGTATTATTATTAAGATGTTCATTTGCTACACTTGTTTACTTATTTTTAGCAACCATGCCAGATTACTTATAAAACTTTTACTAAACATTAGACAAAGTCAAGCTTTTCTTTAAACATCTTCTTGAAATATTTAACAGGTAATATCAAATTAAATGACTTTAAGTAAACTTTGGCAGCTGATAACTATAAGTACATGTCCGTTTCACTTAAACTTAAATTAGTATTCATGCTTAATATTTTTTATTAAATTTTCTGGAAGTTTTAGTGCCCAATTTTCACAAGCGCTTGTTTTTAAATCAATTTTTATTAATACCATCAGGAGGTAGAAAATATTTTTTATTTACACACTTAGACACAAACATACAGACTGAGACATAATGACTACAGTTAGCAACACTTTTCATATAAAAACATATACACAGCAGACAAACTGACATAAAGATTTGAGTTACTAATATTTAATTGCCTTCTTTCTTCTTAGTTTATTTGATTAAAAGTACTTCAGTTTTCAAGAATACACTCTAAGGGTAAGCAGTTTACATTACTGGGTTAAGGTTTAGACAGCCCCAGTCCAGGGGGCTGGAAATAAAATGCATGTACAATTCTAGCATGAGTTATTTAAAGCCAGGCTGCATTGCAAAAGATAAATTTCTTCTATCTCAGGGATTCTAGTTTAAAACTTCTCAATTTTCAAAGATAATGATGAAACTAGTAAGTAGAATAGATTTTCACTAAAAGAATTTAGAAAACTAGTTCTATATTGTAGTAGTTCACAGGACTTTTGACTATTTTCCTTGTGGCAAAAATATATTTAGCTGCATAACATTATATTGCATATCTCTTTCAGGGGCTAAGCCTCTCTAATCAGAGAGTTTGTATTGAGGTTAGGTTTGTGTGCAGAAGACAAGACACTTCTTTTTTAGAGTTTAGGGATTGAATTACTCTGTTTTCCTAGTTTTTTCTGCTTGAGCTTTAGTCATTTCTTGAGAGCCCCCTGCCTGTCTGATAAGAGTAGGGACTGTGTGACCTCTCACTGCTAGAGCCTTGATTCCGGTTACAAGCTTGTTTCGCTTCCTTGGGGCTGCAGACAAGGAAATGCCTAGCTTTAGGATGACTGCCTCTAAGGAAAGGAGTTAATAGAAAGAGCTATTTACATGTTGGTTTGAGGGTGTAGCTTGATTATTTTACAGGCCCTATTTACATCGTGTTAGCTGCAGGACTATCCCCTAAGCTGTGAAAAACAGCATCTTTTAAACGAGATACCTTCTTTGGGGAACCAAGGACATACTTGTTCTATGAATTCTAAAAATTTTGTTAACTGTTGTCCTATTTTTGCGCCATGCATTCGCAGCACATGCTTAAGTATCTGTGCAAATAGGATTTGGCTGTTTCCGGCCCCCATGATACTCTCTGAGGTTAAATGACTCGCCGCCATTTACCCGCTTCATGCACACTGTTATCTCGCGGGCGCTCTCACGTTCTCCTCCGTATTTCAGGTCCCTGTTCAGGCGCCACTTGACGGTGCCTGCCGTCGAAGTCGAACAGTCTGAAGGGGAGGCGTGGAGCTGAATAAATGTACAACTCACTCTGAGAGGACACCCAGTCAAGCTGGAAAGTAATGTATAGCTTTTATTCTCCACTTTTTATACACACTCAGGAAGGGCAGGTTAACCAGGGATCAAGAAACATGTGCTTGAGTATTGACATACTTTTTTACAAAACAAGCAGTCTCTGTCCTCAGGATAGAGCCTAACTCAGTACACTCAGACTCAACATCTAGGACTTGTTATTATTCTTAGTGAACTCCCTTATCCCTGACCGTTCTTTCACCCCAGTCTCTCAGCTGTCCTCTCTCAGTTCCCTTTGGGTTTCAACCGTCCCCAACACAACATAATGATACATCCCCAGTTCATAGCTTAGTGTGTCCATAAGTGCTGCTATTGAGGGGACAACAGCATGCAAAGGGAGTGTGACTTTATTCAATTCCCTATAGCCCACAGTCATACTTGAGGAGCCATCTGGCTTTTTCACTGGCCACACTGGGGAATTAAAAGGACTATGAGTGGGCTTTATGATGCCCACCTTCTCCAACTCCTACAGAGTTTCTCCAGTTTCCTTGTGCCCTCCAGGCAATTTACACTGCTTAGTATTTGTCACTTGCCTAGGTACAGGCAGAGGTACAGGTGGGTGCTTAGCATGTCTGCTCAAAACTGCCTTTACCACATGTACTCTCAGTCTGAACTCACCCGCATCAGTCTGTAACCATAGGCCCTGCAGGATATCCACCCCTGAAATATATTCAGGGTTGGAAGAAATGTACACAGTGTAGTCCTACAGGGGTAAATGCCCCATCTCCAATGGGATTAGGGCTTTCTTCACTCTAGTTGCCTTACCCCATAGCCATCTATCACAGCAGGGGTCCCAGGAAAACATTCAGGGTTGCCCTAAATCAGAGAACATTCAGCTCCTGTGTCCACCAGCACCAGGACACATTGTACATTCATGGGGGACCAATGAATTGTTAATTCTACATGTGGCCTCTGGTCCCCACCATATCCACCAAGGTCACCCACCTCCGCAGTCAAACTGCAATGCTCAGTCATTCTCCTGTGGGGGTGAGGCCCAGGCGGAGCCTGAGTGCTGTTCCCCAGGAGGTCTTGCAGGGACACAGGCAGGACATGGGCTTTGCCTCTGGCTTCCGTGTCCTGGATCTCAGCAGCTGGAACTGCTGCTCTGGCTTTAATTGGTGCCACAGTTCTAACAAGATCCTATTGGGCTGCCCATCAAGTTTTTCTTTTACTACTCCTACTTTTATCAAATCAACCCATATCTGGGTCCTTGGGACATTCACAGGCCTTTTGTGCCTCTCCTTCCAGTCGTACCCCATACTTCCTTCCACGCTCTTATTGTTTCAACCTCCCCCAGATCTGCTAAAGTACGAGTAGCTTCACTTATGGGTGCCCTGTGTGGGGGACAAGAACAGTTACTAGGGACCCAAGGAGAGATGGGGGAACCGTATGCAACACCAGATGTCTCATTCCTATGGTGAACAACTCCTCATCGGGGCCCTGGGTGCCCATATTATAGATGATATTTTTCATGCCCCATTCCTGCAACACCTTTTGAGCTGTGCATATGTTTTCCAGCTAGTGGGTAAGTGTGGTAAATCCCCCTGATTAGGCCAAACTGCCCTGATGGCTGCTGTCAGCCAATCCAGAAGCACCCAATTCCCTGAGGTGTGATGGGCACTTCGCAAGCCCTACTGGAGAGAAGGGTGAGACAGGGAAGCAAGTCTACTCATTTCAGAATTTGACAATACAATGTTTTCTGCCCCAATATCCCAGAGATGTGCAAAAGCCATGTAGGCAGAGATTCTGATGGCTTCTGCTGATACCAGGCGCTCATGTCCTCCAGCTCATCCTGGGTATAGGGGTGGAGACAAAGTGCTCCACAACCTGGGGAGGGGGCGGCTCCTCTCTCTCAGGAGTCAGTGGCTGTTGTGTTTTTACTTTCTTAATTATAACAGGGTGGGTCTTTAGTACAGGAGAGGCTGGTGCCTCAGGCGGTGGCCTTGGCAACAGATTGGCCCTCGGCCCCACCCACTCATACTCTCCTGACACCTCCTCCACCATCTCTGGAGCTGAAGGCACGGCTCTTTTCTGCCCCTACCCCACGACCTTCTGCAATGAGGACTCTTCTGCTGCCTCCCTCCTTGCTGCTGCTAAGGAATTTTCCAGGAGCACAAACCATCCTCTCAGTAATTCTCTTCCTTAAGGGAATCCCAAAAGTCATCGCCCAGCTCCTCCAAGTGATGCTGAAGTGCGTGTCTCTTCTGCCAAAGTCTCTCTCTCTCCTCGATAACCCTCTCTCTCCTCAATAACACTTTCCACTATTTGGATGAAAAGAGATCCTACAATCCCAGCTGCTCCACGGCCACTCAGGACCTCTAAGCAGTCTTCTGTCTGATGGAGGGCTAATTCGGCAGCTTCCGGTGTCTCCATTCTTCCACAGGTCAGGGGAAGGCTCCACCCCTCTAGGAGGAGCTTCACCCTAGACCAATTCCCCACTAGGGGCTCCCCAATTGGAAGACCCACATATAGGGGGTTCCCGAGTAAAGCTAAACCCTCTACCTCTACAGCCATTGTGGCTTCCCCATCATCCCCGGGGCAGGCTGCCCAAGTACACCTATTAAACAGATTTCAGGTTTAGAGGTCCTGCCAACTACCACCAGATGTAACTCCAGGTGAAAGAATCCTGGAGCCAAATACGTCTAAAACCAAAATCAAAGTTAAGGAACCCATTTATTTCTTACAAGCAGTTGTACCACCTCTCTCCTGACCAGTTTGCAGCAGAAGAGAGCTCCACCCAACCTCTCCAGTCCAGATAAACCCTTACAGGCCCTTTTGATTACCTATTGATATGTAGACCGACTAATTTTATCCATCCCTTGGAAACACCTATTGATATGCAGATGCATTAAAGCCAGGTGAGAGATTCTGGAATATTACAATTTTACCCACAACTCTTAACTCCTTAGTACATTTGCTCCTATTTTCTTCTCAGTATCTTCCTGTTCAGTTCTTAAATGTAAAAGTTTCTTAACATTGTGTCTTCAATTTTCTTTCTCTTTCTCTTTAGGTGTCCTCGTCTATTCCTATTAATGCTGAGGATTCCCAAGTGTAGATATTCAGCCCTAACCTCTCTCCTAAGTGCCAGCCAGGTCTGATTTGGTAAAGGTGTACAGAACATCTTTAGATGATTCACTTATTCAATCACTCATTTAGTAATTTATTCATTTAGCATTTATTTAAAGTGTCAATATGGTTCAGGCTACTTCTCAGTGAAGAAGATAAGGGAGATATTATTATTTGCATTTTCAGATGAGTGAATTGAGATTCAGTGAGGTTAACCAATGTGCCAGAAGTCACATCTGGCATGTCAGTTGTGGAGTGAGGATTATAACCCAAGTATTCTGATTCCTACTTAGGTGTCTTGGGTTGAATGGGTTCCCCCCACCACCCACACCAGAAAACAATATCTACACCCAGAATCTGTGAAAGGAACCTTCTTTGGAAAATGGATCTTTCAAATACAACTAAGTTAAAGATTTCAAGATGAGATCATCCTGGATTACGGTGGGCCCTGAATCCCATGACAAGTGTCCTTAGAAGAGAAGAGATGGGAGGAAGACACACAGAAGAGTTGATGTGAAGATGGAGGCAGAAATGGGAGTGCAGCCACCAGATGGTGGGTGTGAGGCCTGGAGTGGATCTTCTCCAGAAGCTCCAGAAGGAACCAGTCCTGCCACCACCTTGATTTTGGACTTCTGCCCCCCAGAATTGTGAAAAAATAAATTTCTTTTGTTTTTAGTCAATGAGTTTGTGGCAATTTGTTCCAGTAATGCTAGGAAACTAATGTACTATGCCACATTGTGTTTCAAATAATTTCAAGATTGGGTTGCAGAGTGGACCAAAAAGTCCAGCAGTTCACAAAAGAGAAAAAAAAGTACGAAGATCTGAAGTAAGCTCTGCTGGGTTCACTGGAACAATAAGAATCCTTATGCAATAGACCTCATGGAGAGTAAAATTGTGATCTGGGAATCTTAAAAGTTTCCCATGCAGTCTAGGGTTACCTTGCTGACCCCAGTATCTAAAACTCATTCATTATTCACTGTTACGGCGATTAAACTTTTATCTCTCACTGTTTTGTATGTAGTTCCTGCCACAAATCTCAACCTCAGTTCTGTAAATCATTCCCTACCACCGGCTGCACAGATTCTGCTAAAAATCATGTCTTCCATTGCCTAATGGCATGTGATTACTTCTTTTTCCCTGTATGTCTTTCAGCTTTGGCACTGTTCTTGATTAATTAGATTCCCAAATTCATATTCTTTTTGAAATTTTTATTTATTTTTATTTTTTATTTTGGTGTCATTAATCTACAATTACACGAGGAACATTATGGTTACTAGACTCCCTCCATCACCAAGTCCCCACCACATACTTCATTACAGTCACTGTCCATCAGCATAGTAAGATGCTATAGAATCACTACTTGTCTTCTCTGTCTTGTACAGCCCTCCCCAGGCCCCTCCCCCTACATTATGTCTGCTAATAGTAATGCCTCCCCATTTTTTACCCTTATCCCTCCCTTCCCACCCATCCTCTCCAGTCCCTTTCCCTTTGGTAACTGTTAGTCCATTCTTGGGTTCTGTGATTCTGCTGCTGTTTTGTTCCTTCAGTTTTTGATTTGTTCTTATACTTCACAGAGAGTGAAATCATTTGATACTTGTCTTTTTCCACCTGGCTTATTTCACTGAGCATAATACCCTCTAGCTCCATCCATGTTGTTGCAAATGGTAGGATTTGTTTTCTTCTTATGGCTGAATAATATTCCATTGTGTATATGTATCACGTCTTCTTTATCCATTAATCTACTGATGGACATTTAGGTTGCTTCCATTTCTTGGCTATTGTAAATAGTGCTGCAATAAACATAGGGGTGTATATGTCTTTTTCAAACTGGGCTGCTGCATTCTTAGGGTAAATTCCTAGAAGTGGAATTCCTGGGTCAACTAGTATGTCTATTTTCAGCTTTTTGAGGAACCCCATACTATTTCCCACAATGGTTGAGCTAGTTTACATTCCCACCAGCAGTGTAGGAGGGTTCCCGTTTCTCCACAACCTCACCAACATTTGTTGTTGTTTGTCTTTTGGATGGTGGCAACCCTTCTGGTGTGAGGTGATATCTCATTGTAGTTTTAATTTGCATTTCTCTGATGACTAGCGATGTGAAGCATCTTTTCATGTGTCTGTTGGCCATCTGAATTTCTTCTTTGGAGAATTGTCTATTCAGCTCCTGTGCCAATTTTTCAAGTGGATTATTAGCTTTATGTTTGTTGAGGTGCATGAGCTCTATATATTTTGGCTGTCAAGCCTTTATTGGATCTGTTATTTATGAATATATTCTCCCATACTGTAGGATGCCTTTTTGTTCTATTGGTGTTGTCCTTTGCTGTACAGAAGATTTTCAGCTTGATATAGTTACACTTGTTCATTTTTGGTTTTGTTTACCTTTCCCAGGGAGATATGTTCATGAAGAAGTTGCTCATGTTTATGTCCAAGAGATTTTTGCCTATGTTTTTTTCTAAGAGTTTTATGGTTTCATGAGTCACATTCAGGTCTTTGATCCATTTCAAATTTACTTTTGTGTATGGAGTTATACAATGATCCATTTTCATTCTCTTACATGTAGCTGCCCAGCTTTGCCAACACCAGCTGTTGAAGAGGCTGTCATTTCCCCATTGTATATCCATGGCTCCTTTATCATATATTAATTGACCATATATGTTTGGGTTAATATCTGGAGTCTGTGTCTCTGTTCTTGTGTGCTGTTGTATTTGAAGCACAGAATGATAAAAACATATTTGTGACTGTGGAATCTACTTCTCATAACCCCTGGATGACTCCCTCCTAACTGGGTTTCATTCTAGCTCTCAGCTAGTTCAATTCTCCACTTTGAGGCTAAACAAGAGTAAAAATGCAAATCTGATCTTGTCACACCCTTAATTAAAACCATAAACATTTCAATGATTTCCCACTGGCCTGTGGGCAAATCAATCCTTAGTGGTCCTTCCTAGCTTTGTCCTTTCCTACCTCTCTGGCTGCACTGCTACCTGGCTCTCTATTACTCTCTGTTCTAACTTTACTAGGGTCTGTCTAACCTCACGGCCTTTCCATAGGCTGTTTCCTCTGATCACCTTTTCACACCCTTCTTCATCTACCTTTATGTGTCATTAGGCTGGTGTTCTGCTGTTTTCATAAGGAGAAATGGTAGTTGAGTGTAGGTTTAAGTTGATTTTCTCAATTATGGGTTTTATGTTTCCCTTTCTGCTAATTTCTCTTGCTATTCTTTCCCCATTTTTCTATTAGAGGGCTGGTCTTTTTCTTCTTGCCCTTGTGCTATGAATTGCAAGTACTTGTTTCTCAGTTTGTCATTATCTTTTGACTTTTATTGTGATTTAAAAAAATATGGTTAAATTTATGGTTTCTAGCTTTTGAGTCATACTTAGAAAGATAATCTTCACTTTGAGATCGATCATCAAAACTCCTAAAATTTCTTCATGGAACTTGAAAGGGTATCTCGCCATGACCCTCCTTACCCCAGAATGACTCAGGAGTCATGGGCCCATGCAAGAGATTTTATTATCTGAAAGAGAAAATGGCTGCCCCCAGAGAGAGGGAGCAGCAGCTCGTGGGTAGGGTAGGGGTAGGGTGTGTTTTGTGTTTGTGTTGGTGATTGGATCTTAAGGAATGGGCAACATAATCGGTGGTGATTGGAATTTAAAGGGTAGGGGTTTTAGTGTGCCAGAATTTGCCTTCAGGATTTTCATCTTTATTTTTTTTAACAGTTTTATTGGTACAAAAATTTTACTTATTTATTTATTTATTGTATATAATTTGATGAGTTTGGACATATGCATCTGTGAAACTGATTATCTTGATTATATGATGGTTTCATATAATTTTATGTTCTTATTTTTAAAACTTGATTATTTGATTTAAGAAAAAAGATTATCCAAGTACATGGTGTAAGGAATGACTCCAACTTATATTTTGTTTCCAGATGTCCGTCCGCCCTTGTCCCAGCACAATTTCTTTCCTTTTGTTTCTTTTCTCTTTTGTAAGGTTGGAGGCACTGGAGGGAGGGGTGAGCACGTGGGACACTGATGACGTGCCAAAGTCCCTGGCTGCTGCCCCCTCCCAACCTGAAAAATGTGCCTTAGGCTGGCCAATTCTCATGCCGCTGTAAATCTAAGCTCTGCCTCCCCCTACCTTTAAAAACTTGCTGCCTGCCCTGCTGAGCGTGACTTCCCTGGCCTGTGACTAGCCAGACCAGGGAACCTCTCCTGGGATTGTGCTCAGATAAACTGCCTGGCCCTTTGTTGCCTCTCGTCGCCTGCTTATTTCAGTTAGAATTTATCTTACATTTGGTGCCGAAAAACCTGGGAAGGAGCATGAGCACGGGGCCCCGACTGGTCTTTGGCGGCCTTGCCCCCTCCTTCCCCGACCCGGGACCTCAGCCTGCTCTCCAATGAGTAGACTATTTTCTGGTGTGTCCCTCAGTTTCACTCAGTCTGTTTCCCTTCCTAACTCCATTTCACCTGGTCTGTCTGAAATCATAGCTACGTCCAGGTTTGGGGATCCAGCCCATCTGCTGTGGGCAACTGGGATACCCACCCCTGGCCCTGCAATGTGGGAGATGTCCCTCACCCAGGCTCCCAGGCCGTCTCCCCTGACTTGGCATGCTTGGGATGCTGGGCGCTCCTCTCAGTGGGATTAGTTGGGAAGTAGCGCAGACATGGGGAACCAGCCCTTGAAAGCAGAGGCTCAGACCCCGCTGTGGTGTCTCATTTCTAATTTGGCTACTCTATATTTGTCCTGGGAAGTTCACAAATGGAACCTGGTCTTCCTTTGATCTGAGGCCGGGCCTCAGTATCCCTTAGACAACCAATCTCGCTGGCCCCCTGAGGGAACTTTTGATTTTGGTCTCCTCACCGACTTAACTAATTATTGCCACTGGAGCGGAGAGTGGGGTGAAATCCCATATATGCAGGCATTGGACTTTGCGCTCCCGCCCAGACCTTTATGTTAAGTGTTCAAGGACCCAGGGTCTCCTGGTCTGATCTCCAGTTAAGGATTGTCAGCCTCTTACTCTGCCCAGTCCTTCTTCCTTTTCAGATCCGCCGGAGGACCTTAGTCTCCCACCTCTCTCAGCCTGCTTCCCCCACCCCTCTCCGCCACCATCTTTAAGTTCTTTGTTCTCCCCTATGTTGATGCCATCTTAAAGTCTTACATTCTCAACCACGCCGTCTTCGTGCTCCTCTCCTCTTCCAGTGGCTGCAGCACTTCCTCCTCCTCTCCTTCCACCTTCACCACCCTTTTCCCCCACTGGAACACGCTTCTCCCACCCTCCAGTTCTGGAAGCCATGGACAAGACTCCTCCCAGCACAGGCCTGCCTCCTTTCTCTCCCGACCCTACACCCCTCCCCACACCCGCCGTTTTGTAAGTGGTCTGGCTTGGTTGTCGGGAGTGGGTGAGCTGGGCGTAGCAAGTGAACATCTTAGTGATTGTGTATTACAGTATGTGTGCCTGCCTGCAGCCTGAAAATTTTTGTAGTGATCTAGAATCTTAAAGTGTTGCTAAGTTAAGTAGACATATTTTGTGCTTAGAGATTATGCTGTAAAGCACATGGTGTCAGGAATTATAGTGTGTTCATGAATTTGTTAATCTAAAGAATGCTAGTGCAATAGTTTACAATGGCCCACTTCTCAATGTTCACTGAAAATTAAATTTCCTAATGGTTTTTTTGGTCTAATTAAAGCTATTTATTTAAGAGGCAGCACAGAAAAATTAGAATTTTGTTTTCAGTTAAAAAGAAAGTTTTCTTAACTGTTAGTCTGCTCTTAATGTTAAAAGATTGCAAAGGGTTCTCTAATTGTTTTATCAAAACAGTTTCTCACGCTTAAAGTCTCAATGAGTTGTCTGAATATTTAAGATAATGAGATCTTAATATGAAAAAACTAAAAGCTAAGTTTTGCTAATAACTGTATAACCTTCTGTATTTGCCTTTAAAATCTTTTATTGTCATTCTAGCTAAATAGATAACTATTGGTAAATAGTAACTTATGATTCTATTTAGACAAATGCCTTAAAAAAACTTCAACAGCTTCCCAAAATCAAATTCAAAAAGGTGCTTTTATCTCTAGTTAACTCTGATATTTTCCACAGGGCCCCTGGAACATGTCAGAGAAATTTTTTCTCATTGGAGAAAGTATTTGGCCAATTTAGCTTATTTATCTGATATAAAATTACCTGCTAAATTACCTAGAAAGCACTGTCAAAGAGAATAATGCTAAACTTTGTTACTGAATGTTTTGTGTTAGAGAAACATCCAGATTTCCTTATGTCAACTGTCTTACAGTAAGCTCTCATCAGATCTTTAACCATTGTCATTTGTAAGTCTTTTGTCATTTATAGTCACTGTTTTATTACTCCTAAACTAGTAAAGAACTAGATTTCACCAGAACAAGTATTAGTTACATAAGAAATAAGTTAAAAAGGGCAGAAGAGGGACCCCAAACTCCACTCCGTGACCTGGTAACCATGGCCTTTAAAGTCTTTAATACCCATGTTGAAGAACATGAGAGGAGGACAGTGTCCCAAACCTGAGCCTTTGCAGCGGCCCTGCGGCCAGCAGGACAGGGGTCTCATCATACCAAAGACTAGTCCGGAGCTCATGAGCCTCTGGGACCCTGCTTCCAGTGTGGCCAAGAAGGCCACTGGGCAAAGAGATGCCCCAATCCGATCAACAAGCCGACTAAACCCTGCCCAGTTTGTGGTAAGAGAGGTCATTGGAAAGTAGAGTGCCCAGTTGGGGAAGGTGATCCTCCCGTGACAGAGTCTCATGGGAGGCAGACCCCCCTGAGGGACTCCTCTCCGAACCTGATGAGCCTACTCAAAGACTGAAGATGCCTAGACTCGAACACCCCTATCACCCTTGCTGAGCCCAGGGCCACGCTGTGGGTAGCGGGTAAGTCCATCTCCTTTTTGGTGGACATGGAGGCTGCCTACTCTGTTTTACCTTCCTTTCATGGGCATTTACATCCTTCCCAGGTCTCGGTTGTGGGTGTCATGGGAATCCCGTCTAAGCCTCTCGAGACAGGTCTGGTAGCCTACACATTTGAGAACCATCTTCTTACCCACTCATTTCTAGTCATCCTGTCCTGTCCCTTCCCTTTGTTAGGGAGAGATCTCCTCTCCAAGTTCAGTGCCTCTATCTCCCTGCCTCTTAGTTACCCCCAACCAAGCTCATTCATCATCTTAGCCAATATACGTTGTAGCCCTGAGCCCTCCAGAGACCCTCCTGTACCATTGACCGGCATTAACCTGATAGTCTGAGACACCTGTATTCCTGTAGTGTCGAGCCATCATGCTGCAGTCCTCATCCGCCTTAAAGACCCATCCTCCTCTCCTTGTAGATCCCAATTTCCTATTTCCCAAGCCCATCGCAAAGGCATCCTACCTATCATTAACCATCTTCTTTCCCAAAGGCTTCTGGTACCAAGTAATTCTCCCTGTAACACTCCAATCCTTCCAGTCAAGAAGCCATCGGGGGCCTACCAGCTTGTTCAAGACCTACAGATAATCAACGAAGCTGTAGTCCCTCTTCATCCAGTCATCCCTAACCCTTAGACTCGCTTATCTCAAGTTCCCCCAGACACCTCTCCTACCTACCTTATTTCTCACTCCTAAGAGAGATACCCCTTGTCCTGCCCAATGCTCCTCTTTTCATTCTTTCATTCAGGCTGCCTGTTATGAACAAGCCTCCGTCTGTCTCTCATCGTCCGGACTACAGTACTAGATGGGGCAAAGCCTGAGTGATCACGCTAGATATATCTGTCCTGAGAGATGAAGGCAACATATCTGCTAGAACCTCTGGCCCCCAATAGAGAGGTCGGACAGTAGAAGTTAACAAGATCATGTGGGTACATAAGTACTCACCCTTTCCCTCCAAGCCTCCTCTGGCCTCCCACCAGCCTCAACCCTACCCACACCGCCCCTCCTCAGCCAGAAGTAGCCAGATTGAGTCGGCGCCCATTATAACCAAAAGGCTGGAATGTAAGGTTGGAGGCACTGGAGGGAGGGGTGAGCACGTCGGACACTGATGACGTGCCAAAGTCCCCGGCTGCTGCCCCCTCCCAACCTGAAAATGTGCCTTAGGCTAGCCAATCCTTGCACCACTGTAAATCTAAGCTCTGCCTCCTCCTACCTTCTTTAAAAACTCACTGCCTGCCCTGCTGAGCGTGACTTCCCTGGCCTGTGACTAGCCAGACCAGGGAACATTGCTTGGGATTGTGCTCAAATAAACTGCCTGGCCCTTTGTTGTCTCTCGTTGCCTGCTTATTTCAGTTAGAATTTATCTTACATCTTTCTTTCTTTCTTTTTTGTTTATAGCTGTGTCATTTATTAAATAATTCATTTTTTCCCTCCAATCTGAGAAGCCATCATTATTATATGCTAAGTTCCTGTATGTATTTGAATTTATTTGTTCGTTTTGTCCCTTCATACAACAATATCTCATCATTGTATTTATTTAGGAATCATGAAATATTTTAACACCTACTTTGTGGGAACAGAACATTCTCATTTCTCTTCTTTTAGAGTTTTCTTCATTATCCTAGTATACTTACTTTTCCTTCTAAACTGTAAAAGTAACTACTGAATTCTAAAACAGAACACCCAAAAAGCTTTTTGGTGTTTTCACTGGGATTGTGTTGTTTATAAATTATCTTAGGGAAAGTTGATATCTTTGTGATGTTGAGTTTTGCTCTCTGAGAACATGGTATGGCTTTCCATAAACAGGCCTTCTTTAATATTCAGTAGCAATTTAAAAAGGAAGTTTATTATGTTCAGGGAAATAAGAGTCAATATTCTTAAATTTGGTAAAAAAAATTGAAAAGTATAAGAAAACAAACCAAATGAAAACTCTACAACTGAAAAAAAGTACAGTAACTGATAGTAGGAAGTCAGTAAAAAAGTTTTATTATCATATTAGATACTTCTGAAGAGAGAACTCAAGAAGAGGTCAGGAAAAAATTTTTCAACCTCAAACTCAGAGAGACAAGAAGATGTAAAATAAAGAAGAGAATATAACACGTATATAACATTTTAATATATAATTTATATAACAATATATAATTAATATATTTTATATATACATACATATGTATGAGATAAGGGGAAAAAATGTTCAACATAGGCATAAATGGAGTTGCAGAAGCATAGAAGAGAGATAATAGAGCAAAGCCAGACTTGGCCAGAGAATAACTCATACTTTTCCACTAAAACTGCCTAACAGTGCTTGGAACTTTTTATATACTCAATAAATGTCAGCTATTATCATTGTCATTCTTTTATAAAATGAATTAAAATGTTATTCTTTTGCCCTACCCCTGTCCTATGAACAACTTATACTACTGGCAGTATCACTGGAGTTCAAGTCTGCTTGGCTATTTTTTTCCACAAAGACCATTCCTGAAGCATTCTATTTTTTAAATTTTATGTTAATCAACAGCTTCACTGAAGTGTAAGTTCCAAACTATAAAATTCTCCCAATTAAAATATATAATTGTGCTTTTAGTATATTCACAGCATTGTGGAACCTCACAGTAACCAATTTTAAAACATTTTCTACAGCCCTACTTTACCTTCTAAACTCTGCTCCCCTTAGCTTTCAACCTTTGACAACCCAACCCTAAGCCCAGGTGACCAATATTATACTTACTGTCTTTATAGAGGGATAAAAACCACATGATCATCTCAATAGATGCTGAAAAAGTATTTGACAAAATTTAATATCCATTCATGATAAAAACTCTCAACAAATGGGTATAGTGGGTATGTACCTCAACATAATAAAGGCCATATAGGACAAACCCACAGCCAACATCATACTTAATAGTAAAAAGCTTGAAAGCTTTTCCTCTAAGATTGGGAATAAGACAAGGATGCTCACTCTCACCACTTTTATTTAACGTAGTACTGGAGGTCCTAGCCACGGCAATTACACCAAACAAAGGGATACAAGACATCCAAATTGGTAAGAAAGAAGTTAAACTTTCACTATTTGCAGATTACATGGTACTATACATAGAAAACTCCAAGTAACCACCAAAAAACTGTAACTAATAACTGAATTCAGAAAAGTTGCAGGATACAAAATTAATATACAGAAATCTGTTGCATTCCTATACACTAATGATGAATTATCAGAAAGAGAAATCAGAAAGACAACTCCACTTACAATTGCATTAAAAAGAATAAAATACCTAGGAATAAATCTAACCAAGCAGGTGAAAGGCATTTACTCTGAAAACTACAAGACATTCATAAGAGAAATTAAAGAAGACACCAAAAAATAGAAATCTATCCCATGTTCTTGGATAGGAAGAACTAATATTGTCAAAATGGCAATCCTGCCCAAAGTAATTTACAGATTCAATGTAATCCCTATCAAAATACCAACAGCATTCTTCAACGAACTAGAACAAATGGTTCTAATTTTCATATGGAACCACAGAAGACCCCAAACGGCCAAAGAAATCCTGAGAAAGAAGAATGAAGCTGGGGGGACTACACTCCCTGTCTTCAAGCTCTACTACAAAGCCACACTAATCAAAGCAATTTGGCACTGACACAAGAACAGACCCATAGATCAATGGAACAGAATAGAGAGCCTAGATATAAACTCATGCATATATGGTCAATTAATATATGACAAAGGAGCTATGAATATACAATGGGGAAAAGAGCTTCTTCAACAGATCGTGCTGGGAAAACCGAACAGCTACATGCAAGAGAATGAAACCAGATTATTGTTTAACTCCATACACAAAAGTAAACTCAAAATGGATCAAAGACCTGAATGTAAGTCATGAAACCATAAAACTCTTAGGAGAAAGCATAGGCAAAAATCTCATGAATATAAACATGAGCAACTTTTTCCTGCATGCATCTCCTCAGGCAAAGGAAACAAAGTAAAAAATGAACCAGTGGGACTACATTGAACCAAAAATCTTCTGTTCAGCAAAGGACATCATCAGCAGAACAAAAAGGCATCCTACACTATGGGAGAATATATTTGTAAATGACTCATCCGATCAGGGTTTAACATCCATAATATGTAGAGAACTCATATGCCTCCACACCCAAATAATAAAAAACCCAATCAAAAAATGGGTGGAGGACCTGAACAGATATTTCTCCAAAGAAGAAATTCAGATGGCCAACAGGCACATGAAAAGGTGCTCCACATTGCTAATCATCAGGGAAATGCAAATTAAAACCACAATGAGATATCATGTCATAAAGTTAGGATGGCCACTATCCAAAAGACAAGAACAAAACAAATGCTGGCAAGGATGTGGAGACATGGGAAACCTCCTACACTGTTGGTGGGACTGCAAATTGGTACAATCGCTGTGGAAAGCAGTATGCAGATTCCTCAAAAAACTAAAAATAGAAGTACTGTTTGACCCAGCAATTCCATTCCTAGGAATTTACCCAAGGAAAACAAAATCCCTGATTCAAAAACATATATGCACTCCCATGTTTATTACTGCACCATTTGCAATAGCTAAGTATGGAAGCAACCTAAGTGTTCATAAATAGATGACTGGCTAAAGAAGAGGTGGTACATATACACAATGGAATATTATTCAGCCATAAAAAAAAGAAATCCTGCCATTTGCAACAACATGGATGGATCTAGAGGGTATTATGCACAGTGAAATAAACCAGGTGGAGAAAGAAAAATACCATATGATTTCACTTATTTGTGGAATATAAAAACAAACAAGACAGAAGGAACAAAACAGCATTAGGCTCATAGACACTGAGAAGTGACTAGTGGTTACCAAGAAGGAGGGGAGTACGAGAGGGGAAGGAGCAGGGGGAATGTTAAACAACTGTGATGTACATTTGATAATAATGAAAGAATGAATGAATGAATGAATAAAGTCCTGTCCAAGAAAAAAGAAAAAGATGCATTCTGTTATGGATCAATTGTTTTTCTCCCACACAGATTCATATGTTGAAGGCTAACCCCCAATTTGAGGGTATTAGGAGGTTGGGCCTTGGGAGACAATCAAGTTTTGCTAAGTTCATGAGGGTGAAGCCCCCATATAGGATTAGTACTCTTATAAGAGACTATGCTATGTGAGGTTAGAGCAGGAAGAACATGGGCATCTGCAAGTCAGGAGGAAGGTTCTCACCAGACATGGAATCTGCTGACACCATGAAAAGGGATCACGAAGGCAGCTGGACGTAAGACTTTTGAGCTCAGAAGACTGGAAGGCCTCATGGTATAAATTTGACACAAAGTCAATACCTTCTTGTTATCACATGGGTACCATTTAAAGCCATAGGCATGGATAAATCCTTCCAGGAAGAAAGATGAGAAGAGGGTGATACCCTGAAGCATGCCAACACTTAGGGTTGGCTGGAGGAGACAAACAGCCAGTAAGGCAGAAGAAAGAGCATGGCAGGCCATTTTATTGAAGTCCGCAGAGACACTACACCTCCAAGACAAGGAAGTAGTAACTACAAAATACCATTGAAAGGACAAGATGAAGAATGGAAGCAAATAAAAAAGTCTATTTTTTGGCACTTTGAAAGCATTTGATCACTGTTTGCTCAGAACTCAAGCTCCAAGAGTAGTGTTTCTCCTCCCCATGGTAGTTTTCACATGTCCTTTTACACACACACACTCTTCTAAGTGATGAAGTCTGGGGATGTTTCAATTGTTACTCCTTTTGCTTATCTGTGTTTTCTTATCTCTCTGTAACAATCAGTATTATGTAGTAATTAAAAAAACCCAGTGTGTTAGAGGATAACATCTGCCTGTTGCTGAGCCCAGCACAGCCAGCAGGGCAGCATCACTTAAGGGCCTGTCCTCCCCTCCCTGTGGTGGATGGCGAAGCAAAGGCAGTCATAATACTGATAATTTGTGCTGCTTATTCTGCATGGCTTTGTGCTGTGCTACAGAGCTGGGAGCTTTCACGGAGGCTGAGGCCCTGTGGTGTAAATCCAGGGGCAGAAAGCATGAGGGCCCTTTACCGTATTCACTTGGAGGCTGCCTGCAGGCTTCGGTTGCTAAGTGCGCTTTTTGATTCAGAAGCACTTTTCACCCTGCATCTCTGTCTCTCTCTCTTAAAATCCTGGATCTCTTGACCAGCCAAAGATGAGTTCACTGTTCCCATCAAGGACTGGGAGAAAGAAGGGGTGGGATTAATTGGGCCTGGAGGCAGGGCCCGGAGGGCGGAGCTAAGGTGGAAGAAAGGAGAGCCCTCTAAATAAAGGGCAGGCGCTGGCTGCCCAGGAGCACACCTTCCTCCTAGTCTGTGTGTGTCTTGTGAGGAGCCGAGCCTGACCCGGGGAGATGATGGAGCCTGAGGAATACAGAGAGCGAGGTGAGCCAAGGGGTCCTGGCCCCCTGTCCCACAGCCACCCCCGCGGGAACTGCTGCTGGCGTCAGCCCTTGGCTTCTGCGGGGTCATTCGGAGCCTTAGATTCACCTGCTGAGAGGTGACTCCAGCAAAATCTGTCCTGAGAGAGGAATGTGAGGTCAGTTCAGAACTCCTCTCGCCCTCATTCTCTCTCCTGTCCCGCAGTCACAGAGGCTGTGCTGCCGAGTCACGCTCCCCCTTTTTCCCTTCTCACAGAGCAGGGGACTGGATTCCTGATCTCCTAAGTGGCAAGAGGGGGATGATTCATATTCTGAAATTGAAAAACACTTCCCCTTCGTATTCTGTGGTCACTGAGAAATCTTTTCTTTCTTTGTATTCATTACCCTATGTGTGAATCTCTGAGTGAGGGTCTTTCATTTACTCATTCACCCCGTAAATGTTTAGCAAGCAGCTATGATGTCTCAAGCCTTGTGTGATGAGCAAAACTAAATGGTTAACTTATTTTCAGGCATGGCTCTCCTAAGAGGGGAAGTAGATATTTACTTAATTTCTCTTTCTATAACTTTCTATATGCTCATCCCTACGAGTAGCTTATATTGCCTAAAATTCCTTTGCTGTAAGTTATCCCAAGTCTCTCTTATCCACCCAGATGTAACTCTCTAAGGTTAGCAGCCTTTACACTTAAGTGTGCATTAAACATTTCACTGCTTTCCAAAGGTACTTCTGGCTGAGAGCAGGTTCCTGTGGACATTTATCCTGTGTGTGGAACACAAATCGATTTCATCCAGCCTCTGGATAAGTGGAGGGCTCGCATGGGTGCCGAGCCACTCACCGGAGATATCGGGCTGTGGGGGTGGGGGCTGGGGGCTTGAGGGGGGCTGAAAGTCTCCTTCACAGTTGTGTTTGGCGCTTGCTTTTCTGGTGCGAATTTTGCACAAGCTTGTGCAGAGGAAAGAGATCTGGTTCCCTTTCCTCTTCTCTCTTTCACTATCATTATTATTATTTTTGCAGCAGGGAAAGGACCATAGGGAATACTGAGGAGGAATTAGAGATACTGAGAGAGACTGAGAGAAGAAGCCACAGACACAGAAGGGCGAGAAAGAGAGACTCCAAGCAAGAGACAGAGGCACTGAAGCCAGACCCTCTCTGCAGAAATGAAAGAATAATAATGTGCAGTGGCTTCAGAGTATTTGACTTGGCTATTTTTCTTCCTTATTCATTTGATCATGTTTTTTTGAGCATCAAAAACATGCTCTAGGCACTGGGGTTTTGGTGGAGGCAGAGGCAGGAAATCAAGCGATTAGGCCATGGCTTTGCATTTCCCCAAGAAATACTAATTGGTGCAGGGTTCTTAGTCTTGGTCTGTGGTTGTGCTTTAGGGATTCCATAAACCTGGGAAATTTTGAATGAAATTTTGTGTATGATTAAGCCTTGGGTTTAAATCAGATTCTCAAAGAAGTCCATGGGTCAAAAAAAAGGCGAGGAATTACTGGCTCAGTGGGAATGGTGAAAAAATAGCTTTTCACCTTTTATCAGAGGCTGGCCTGGGAGCCTGCCATCTGTGCTACCAAGAATAGGTTGGGGGTGTGCATGTGTATGTGGCACTTTTTCGTAGAAAGAGCCACAGAGTTTCTACTGAACGTGTAGATGTCATAGGGGTTCTGTTTTTGAGAAGAAAAGAAAGGAAAGAAAGATGATCACGGTTGATATGGAGAAGGAGAGGGGAATATAAGGAGATACCTTACTCTGATGCTGGCGTTTTATGCTTTGAGATCACGCCCTGTTCATCTGTGTGCTCCACACCCCCCATCAGTCATTCACTCCCTCACTCAGGTTTTACATTCCGAAGATGAGGCTTATGGGGGCATCAGACCCTGCACCCTTCAGCCATGAATCATCTCCTCCCTCACCAGTCTCCTGGCTGACCCGAGGGGGACTGGCATGCATCGGCCAGGCCCACTGAGGGCACATGAAGCTGGCTTCTCTGCCTTCCTCGCAGGAAAAGAGATGGTGGATTGCATCTGCCAGTACCTGAGCACGGTGCGGGAGCGGCGGGTGACTCCAGACGTGTGGCCTGGCTACCTGCTAGCGCAGCTGCCTGAGGCTGCCCCTGAGAAACCTGACAGCTGGGACAGCATCTTTGGGGACACTGAGCGCATCATTATGCCTGGGTGAGAGACAGTCACAGAGATGGTGATTCTGGCCTTGGGGGCATAGAGAGTGGGATGTAGGCCTGAGGAAAGACCTGCCTTCGGTAAGCCAGGGGTGACCCTGCACCACCTCGCACCAACAGCCAAGCCTGTCTCCTGGGCATGTAGAGGATCGGGACTGTGACTAAAGTTAGGTTTGTGATGCTGGGGCTGACCTGCAGTGGTAGGTAGGGAGCTGGAGGGAATCAGGACTGTATCCCAGGGCCTAGTCTGACAGATGAGGAAACTGAGGCTCAGGGAAGTTAACTGTCTTTCCAAAGTCACAGATCTAAGATCGTAACCTAGGCCAGTCTTCCTTGACAGGCTCTGCTCTTTTTCCCTCACTGATGTTCTACCAGTGAGGGACTAAGTGCCCTAGACTGAGCCACGCACCCAGGCTCTGCCCCTTCAGCTGCAGCCCCATTGCACAGGCTGTGCTCCCTCTCCCTGCTTGGGGCACTGGTATCCTGACTGCATGTCCAGAGGCTCCTCTCCAGGTTGACTTGAGATTTGCTTCCAACATTCTCAGAGAGCTTTGGACCTAAATGTGACAGAAATATGCCTGGAGGCAGGGATGAGAAGTTAGTCAAACTCAGAAACTGGTGGCAAGTTTGTAAAAAGCCAAACTCTCATCTCTCTGTGACCATGCAGCCTATTTCAGAACCGTCTTGAAAATTTCATTATCTTAAAGCTTTACCAAGGAGGCAAGCTCCCTGTTTAGATTATCTCCTGGATGTCATTCTGTAAAGTGTAATCTGCTGATGGGCTAACTGTAATTTGTAGTGAGATCGAAAGCAACTGTCAGAAGAGGTGGAAATGAGCTGATTCATTTGATTGAAAGAAAATCCAGCAGTTGCTGGGGTGCAGTGAAAGGGGCTCATTGCTGGGCAGAGAGGCCTGTCTGTTTTTGATAAATGTTTGTCTGGCTTATGTTATCATATTTATCTTACACGAACAGACAATTGTCTCTCGATAGGGCCAGGAGGTGGAAGCCCTTCTCTGGGGTTTCCTAAATGCTGTCACTAAGCACCTCGATAATGAAGACTCAATCTTCTATTTGATCTCACAGGCTGCGCCAGGCTCTGAGAGCTGGCCTGAAAGCAGTGGGCCCTTTGCTTTCACATTTGGCCAGCACCTCACTGAAATCTAGATTAATTTTTCCTTCCTGCCACCTCCTAGACACACAGAGAGGAAAAACTGTCCACCATTTCCAACCCTGCTTAGAAAAATCACGTCAGCTCTGCATGGGGGAGAAGGCAGCATGCCATCCTGCTCGGGGGGTCGGGCTCTGGACTCAGAGAGCCTGGGTTTCTCTCTTGGTGCTGTCATCTGTCCTATAAGACATGCGTGACCACGGGATGCCGCCTCTCCCTGACAGCCCCAATTCTCATCTCCAAAAGAAGGATAATGGTAGACCTACTTCATTGGGGTGCTGTGAGAATTAAATAAGGTATAAAGCATGGAAAAGTGGAAGATACTGTTATTACGTATGACACATCCTTCCTGGTGCAGATTCAGGGAAAAGACCCGATTATCTAATCATCAAGTCAGCATATAGGATGTGTCGGTCACCATGTGATTAACTCGCCATTCTCACAGCTTTACGTTTTGCAAATTTCCTCCCAGGCTGATCCACATAATAATCCCGGGAAACAGCATTTATTATACAATGAGGAACTGAGGTCAAGAGAGGTGCAGAGTTGGACCCTGCTTTTATGGGGTCTGAATTGTATACAAATTTTGAGATCCCCTGTAAGAAAATAAAAGTGTGTATCTCAACAGAGACCTATGCAAATCCGGGATCTAGTTGCTTAAGTTCATTGGCTTCACAGTAAATCTACAAAGTCACACTGGAGCCTGTCTCCGTGGGCTTAAATGTTCTGCTCCTTCTACCATACAGTGTCCTTGCTGGTGAGGGATAAAAGGAATTTGTGCACACGGAATGTACCTTGATGATACACTAAGATGCTATCTAATGACTTCTCAGTAGGGCTGGAACACTTAGAGAGTGAGTGTTCCGTAGGCTTGGGGACAGGATCAAACGGGGCTGAGGAACTGGGGAAAGACTCATGAAGAAAATGAATATTTGGTAGCTTTCTAAGAATTAACAGCTTTGGGAGGGCCATGTCTGTATGAGAAGTTCTTCCTGTCAGGGAAACAGCATTGCCCAAAGGCATGAATGCAGAAATGACCAGGCCATGCTTGTAGAACAGTGAGATGAAGCTAGATTAGATAATCAGTGAAGCCACTGAGTCACTGAGGGGACTTCAGAGACCTGTTATGGAAGGTCCTCCGTGTCCATCGGGCTCCTCCTTATAACCAGTTTAATCTGATTGTGGGTTCAGGGGTTAATTTGGAGGTAGGGGTCCTGTGTCCTTGGCCTACCCCTTCAACTCTCTGTGCCTTTTTCTTCATCCCTACTGGGGAGCTAAAGACAGCTTTGAACCCATTCACACTGACCATCTACAGGAGCTGTTTACCCAGAGAGCTCATAGATCCATGAAACAAAGGATGCTTTTTTGCAGGAAACTGGATGAGGCAAGCAGCCTACTCTTCTGGAGCTCATAGTCTCCCCTTCCATTTATTACTGGGCTCGGGTGGCATGGGGGATAAGCACTGGAGCCTCCTAATGTGAACGCTACCCGAATCCACTATCCTAATTACTACAGCAATTGTCATTCTGCATATTCCCTTCTGGTCTTTGCATATGTGCCAATGTTCCACTGATGAACAAGCTTAGAATAGGAAACTGGTTGGCAAGAACACCATGAATATGTCTTATTTGTATGGAGTTGCGTAACTTATTTGCCTGTTTTAAAAGTGTCAACCCATCTCTAGAGTGGGTGCTTCTTGCTAGGGAGGTTCTCTGGCGGAGGAAAGCCAACTGTGTACATGCTCTGCCTCCAGGTGGTACACTGGCAGAACCCCCATATGCACGCCTACTACCCAGCTCTCACCTCTTGGCCATCGCTGCTGGGAGACATGCTGGCTGATGCCATCAACTGCTTGGGGTTCACCTGGGTGAGTAGCAATGGCTGTAGCTGTAAGCAGTGGTGATGGGGGACATAGCAGGATGTGACATATCTGGAGCAGACATACTTGTCCTGGTCTCTGAACAGGGTTCCAAGTTAAATATCAACAATGACTACTTTCTTGGAGCTTAGGCTCTATATAAATTATCTCTTCTTATCCTTTAACCCTATGGATTCATGAGTATCAGCCCCATTTTGTAGGTGAAGAAATTGTGCCTCAAGTAGCTTATCTCTCCACGATCAAACAGATTATAGAGGCCGAGATGAGATTTGGACTGTGATCTGGTTATTGCCACAATTTGTGACCCTAACTAAGCACTTGGGCTTCTGTGGGTACAACTTCCACCGTGGTCTTGTCTTTAGAGGTTAGGGATGTGCCCTAAGACTTCCCTTAATATCTAATCAGCTTTAAATTGTGTCAGAAGCCTCCTAGAACAGCTTTATATATTTAACCTGAATTGTAATAGGGTGTGGGAATGGGGGTTGGGAGGATTGGGGGTGAGTAAAATTGCTATTTCTTCCAGGAAGTAGTGTTTTCTTTCTTAGTCCTTGCACTTCCCCCCTGGCCTTTAGATTGCTTCTCGGCTGGTACTTTAGGGACTTGGGGAGCCAGATGAACATCACCACTTCTTGGGCTGTTTCTTCCCAGAGCCTTGGGGTCCAGGGGAACCTACCTCACTGACGGCGGCATGAATCCAAAGCCCCACATTCTTTTCCCCTTTTTGGCTTGGCAGAAGATGGGGTGGGGATGGGGCACAGGGCCTGTCAGTGACCCCTTCTCCAGGGAGAAGATAGGTCAGGTTCCCATTGATACCGTCAGGGCCCGGGCAGGGCCAGGGCACAGACACAATGTGTTTCCGGGGCTGGCGTGGCATGTTGGTCCCTGGGGCTCCCTGGATGAAACTGCTTTCCTCCTTTAGGCTTCCAGCCCTGTGTGCACGGAGCTCGAGATGAACGTCATGGACTGGCTGGCAAAAATGCTGGGACTCCCAGAGCACTTCCTGCACCACCAGCCCGGCAGCCAGGGGGGAGGCGTCCTGCAGTTGCCTTCAGGAGCAAAGCTCCTTCTAGCGTGGTGGATAAGTAGTGACAGATAAGCCAAACCCTCGCCCAGGCAGTTCTGTTCTCGGGGGATCTCCCCACGAGACTCACACCACCACCATCCCATCGCCACCATCACCATCACCACTGACACCAGTCCTGAGAGCTGCTAGCTCTGCGGTGCCCCCATTCCCACTGCTCCACCTCTCCTCTCTCCGTTCCCACAGCTGCCCCTGCCATCGCCACTCCTCCTGTCTTTTTTCTCTGAAGAAGATTAAAGAGTCAACACATGATCACATTTCTGGTATTACTTGACTCGGGTTCTCACTTTATAATCTGACAACTTCCCTTCCGTGTTCCATTTGACACCTTGTGGTAAGCAGATAGGAGAAGGCAAGTAGGCCCAGGACATCCTTGGCAGTGAGAGAAAGTAATGCCAATTAATTTGGGTATCTGTCAAATGGTGGTTCTTCCAATATTTCTTTTTTTTTGGAGGTCAGGCAGCCTAATGGGGCTTGCTGGGTGCCTCCCATAGCCTGCGCATGTTGCTAGGTGCCTTTGCATCTCTAAGTCTTGACGTTCATGAGGGCTTGATTCTGAGACTCTCCAAAGTCTTGAATTTTACTGTAATGTGTAGTTTTCCTGGTTTTAAAATCAATAAGGTAGAGATAATAATAATATTTTCCTCAAAGAGTGGATGTGATGACTAAATGAATTCATCTATTAAATGAAAATATCCATGCTGCCCTGAGATGAGAACTGGTAAGTTTGCTGGTCCCATGTGCTAGCTAAGTGACCACCCGTCTCACTTGCAGCAATCTGATAGCAAGATTAAACTCTGAACCTCACAAGGAAGAGAAATCACTGCATATTGTGGACCCATTCTGGGTTGTTTGTTAGCAAATAGTTACGACTTCAGATGTTATGTCTGGGAGGACATAGTAAATGTCTGCTATACATCATCTGGCTCATCATCTCATTATCTCCAGGACCTTGCAGGTAAATAGTATCACACCCAATTTTGAGAGGAGTGCACTAAAGCTCAGAGAGGTTAAAAAAGGGCCCAGGTCACACAGCCGGTAAGTGGAAGAATGAGGATTCAAACCCAGGCCTGTCTAAGTCCAAACTGTGCTTTCTCCTGCAGTCATCAGCCATGTGAACTTGGCTTAGTCCTGTAACCTCTCTGAACATCACCATCCTCATCCGTAGAGCGATACTTTTATCGCAAGTATCTCCAAGAGGTTTCATCCGGAGCAAATGGGATGACTTACTTAGAATTGCTATACAATTGGCAGGAGGTACTATTGTTATTTCTGTTCTGCTGGCTTCTGTTTTGTGGATTAATTTCCAGCCACTGAATATCTTGTGGAATCTGGCCTGTACCCCAGGCTGTGACGCTTATTGCCAGGCTTTAGAGCAGGGGACTATCAGCTGCTGGTCACCTGAAGATTTCAAGAGAGAAAAGCACCACAGACTGAGTGAATGATGAGAAACCATCGAGATCCCACGAGGCAGCTAAGGTGGCCCCCAGGATTCCCATTCTCATGGCCAGAGTGAAGTCCTTTCCACTTCTCATTTGGATAATTGATACTCCCACTTGAAAGGCAGCTAAAGGGATGTTCTCCATTTTCTAAATGAATATTTATATTATCTTATGTAATATTATCAATATGATCCCAAGGGCTCAGGAGCCATTGGTAACAAAACGAGGCCAATGTCACTGGGTTCTCAGATGGGCCAAGACCAGCTCTCCCTGGGATATGCCTGTGGGAAGAGACTCCATTTCCATACCAAATAAACTGGAAGTTCTTTAAAGCAAGTTGTACATGGGGAGCAAGCATACAGATAAACACACTTATATCTGGCAGGGACCGAGCATTCTCTTTTTGGTCCCTGTGGCTTCTCTAATAAAGATGCTGCTCTTAGGTGAAAATCTGCTTTCATGACTTCCCTGAAAAATCAGGGAGAGGGAAGTGTCCCACGAATGCATAGGGTGTGGTGAGTGGAGAATTCATAATAGGCACTTGAGTTTGTGAGGAAGGACAGTCCCCTCTGCAGGAGCTATTCCTTAGGAATAACACACACACACACACACACACACATACACACACACGCACACACGCACACACGGAGGCTGCCACTGGTAATCCTTCTTCCACTACAGAGCAGAGTCAGTGAGTCCAACTTGATTGCTTTGCTGGCGGCAAGGAAGAACAAAATCCTGGAAATGAAAGCATCTGAGCCTGGGGCAGACGAGTCCTCCCTGAACGCCCGGCTCATTGCCTATGCCTCTGATCAGGTGAGTTGCCCAACACAGGCCAAATCTTCAGGCCAGGGTTTAGCTTATGGAGTCTTAGTCCTTGAATAAGTTTCTTCTAGACACAAGTAAGTTGGGATTTAAGGCAGGTCATGCTGTGGAGGTTGTCTCTAGGAACCATGGGTAAGGACAAATGTAAACATTATATTTGATTCGCTTAGTTTGGCTTCAGCAGTTCCTGTGGAGTTCGCATCCCAGGATGAGTCAGCTAGTAGGTTTCTGTGGTCCTTCTAGGCTCACTCCTCAGTGGAAAAGGCTGGTTTGATTTCTCTTGTGAAGATGAAATTTCTGCCTGTGGACGACAACTTCTCACTCCGAGGGGAAGCTCTTAAGAAAGCCATCGAGGAGGACAAGAAGCGGGGCTTGGTGCCTGTTTTTGTAAGTCAGAATGTGTTCTATGCTTAAACAATAGAACGTGGAGGTGAGGAAGGAATCTGGGTAGAATCCAGGCAAGTAACATGCTGCAAACAAAAGTAGAGAGATCCTCAAATACGATGTGTTACGATTTATGAGTTGCTATTCATTGGGCTAGGCAATTAATTTTGTGGGTCGTAACAAGCATTACAAAAATAAATAGAATAGAAAATATCAGAGGGTATTCCTGTAGCACAGAGTATCTATTGTTTTGTGGAACTTTTATTTCAAATACACATGTGTATATATATATGTACTAGGTTACTTACTATATAGAATGTGTTTCTTACTGTGGGTCATGAAAAGTCTAGTGTGAAATGCAGTGTTCTAGTGGGATGGGCAGGATAGAAAATATCTGTGGTTAAGTCTTTTTTTCAGGCCCAGTGTATCTGATGAGCCCACCTTCCCACGTTAACTTCCTTTATTTTCCTCCAGGTCCGTGCAACACTGGGGACCACCGGGGTGTGTGCATTTGACTGCCTGTCGGAGCTGGGCCCCATCTGTAAGTGTCTGCCCTGTCTGGCTAGGAAGACAAGTAAGGAATTTGAGAATGTTCCCCAGAACAAGAACCTGAAACTAGCTCTGTGGAATTTGCTCACCCTTTCTTGGTCACAGCAAAGGCTGAGGTATGGGAAGAGCCACCAAAGGTCACAGGTGCTTCGCCCAGGCATCCAGGTCAGTGCTTTCCCCAGCACGGACCAAAGGTTAGAGCTGCTCCTCTGCATCCTGGCCTAGTGGGCACCAGTGGGAGACTTGCAGCTTTTCTGCCCTCTCTCCTGTATGTCAAAGTCGGCTCGCAGACTGTGTGAAAAGCACAGGGTGAATGAGGCATAGTGGAAGATTGTCTACTCTAAGCTAAGACAAGAAAAAAGGCAGGGCAGGGGAAACCATAGGGAGAGATAAAGGCAGAGAAGGAACCCAAGTGTTCAAATTCCCCAAGCAGCAGACCCACTAGGAGAGCCATCCCCTCCCACTGTTTGTTTGTATTAGATGCATTAGCATTGCTCTCTGGGTCAGTGGGAAGTTGGTTTTTGTGCCAGGAAGTTCTAGCTCAGGGAGTTAACCCTCTGGTCAGTGAGAGAAAGAGGCCAGGGTGCAGCTCTGTGGACCTTCTCTTCAGGAGGCAGTGAGGCCTCATTCAGCCCCACCCCTCACATTGACACGGCCCGCCCCCAACCCCCATCTCCACATGCCTGGACATCTCACTTAGGCAAAGCAGGCCCACCATTCCCAGCTCTGCTCTGGCAGCCCTCCAGCCAGTGGGGCCAGGCGAGAGGCGCCTTGCAGCTGGCTGGCAGCAGCCCCATCCCACCCCCATTCCCACCTCCCAGCCGGGCGACGTTTGCCTCCTCAGGTGCCAGTGAGGGGCTGTGGCTCCACATCGATGCTGCCTATGCAGGCTCTGCCTTCCTGTGCCCTGAGTTCCGGGGCTTTCTGAAGGGCATCGAGTATGCCGATTCCTTCACCTTTAATCCTTCCAAGTGGATGATGGTGCACTTTGATTGCACTGGGTTCTGGTGAGTGTGGCAACCCAGCTCCCAACCTGTGGGAAAGCCGTGCTTCCTCTGTGAGGCCTCAGCTGCTAATGCCCATTTGGACACCCACAGGGTCAAGGACAAGTTCAAGCTGCAGCAGACCTTCAGTGTGAACCCCGTCTACCTCAGGCATGCCAACTCGGGTGCGGCCACCGACTTCATGGTGAGTGGCCGGAAAGGGGCAGCCTGACGGCCTCTGAGATGGAAACCGGCTTCCTCTTGACCCCAGCGTCTCCTGTACACTGGCTTCCACCAGAAATGGGCACACCGTGAGCCCAACACATCATACTGCCCCTGTATACCTTTGGTTTCAAGCTGTGCCTAAGGATACAGAATGAAACCCAGAAAATTGTTAAAAACCCTAGAAAATGAGACCCACCTCTGAGGCCGTGTGCATGCTGAACACTTGTGGCATTGTCTACCGCCTAGAAATGCCTTCCCCACCCCGAGTGGGGGCCAGTTCCCTTCTGCCTCATCTTGGATAATCTTTTCTGCTTACTACCCAGTGGCAGGGCGGGGTGGAGAATTTCCTTGGATGGGGAAATAGGCTCCTTGGTTAAATCGCTTTCTTTTGTTCCCAGAGAGGCACTGCGTGGGTGCGGGTGGAGCGTGGGTGCTTTCCCTGACCTTCTGGGTGCCTTCTGGCAGTCCTGGCCTTCCCAGCGAGCTCACTGCACCCCATTCTCAGCCTGTACTACCTCTTGGGGGAACAGATTCTTCAGATTTACTCCTCAGTTTGGGGACGAGCCTTTCTTTTAATTGTAGGGGAGACAGGGATGTAAACAAGTTAAATCCATGTGGCCAAGGGGCCGCAGCAGAGCAGACTGAGAGGAGCCTGGTCTGGAGGGCTCGCCAGCCTTTGCCCTTTGGGAACTCAGTGGGCTGCCCTGATCTCGGCTTCCTCATCTGTGAAGTGGGCTCAGTCACCCTGGTTTCACAGGGTATTGTGAGGCTGACATGGGAACATGCCTGTAGATCATGTAACATAATACTGGGAATGTGGCAAAATTCAAGAAATGGTAGGAGTAATATTCTTAAAAGTTCTTTTAACTGCCGAGATTTGCTATAGCAAAGTGGTTAACCATTTAGGTGCTAAAGCCAGACAGCTTGGGTCTGACTCCTGGCTCCTCCATTAATCATATTTGTGCAGCCTTGGGCAAATGGCTTAAACACTGTGTCTAAACTTCCTCATTTGTCCAACGAGGATGATGATAATAATAATACCAGCTTCTTAGGTTTGCTGTGAGGATTGAGGGAATCAATATTGAAGTATGGAGAGCAATGCCTGAAGTGTGTGAGAGTCACTCTTTGGGAAGAGATGTTTTGTCTTTCCTCTTTGGGCAACTGAATTGTCCTGCTGTTTTAGTCCTAAAGTAATATCTCCATCATCTCTTCATTTTATTGGTTATTCTTCCGTAGACCAGCTCAGATTTGCTTAAGGTTTTTGCAGCTTTTGAGTGGCATTGCAAGCAGCAAGCTCCAAAGGTTGATACAAATAGAATGTTTCATTCATCTCCACTGCCCTGTGTGGTGGGCTTTCAACAATTTCTTGATAAAAAAAAAAATGTCTACAGCCTCCCAAAGGGCAGACATTTTAGAGTAATTCTAGCTTCCTTTCCTGAGTGTAAATGGTGCCCATTTTCCTATAAGTAAAGTTGGATCACCGAATTATAAGAGCATTTCTTACCTAAGTCCCTTTTGGATTACATGTTTCTTTTTTGTGTTTTGGTGTTTTTTTGGTTCACAACAGTGTCTCAAGATCTTCCTGTGGTTCATTCCCATAAGTTTGGAGATTTTTATGGTGTTTTCTCTCTTCTAGATAATTATAAAATATTAAATTAAGCTTAGCAGTGGTCCAAGGGAGCCTTACCTTTTATACTTCTACATCCAGAAGGTGCTGCTGTCTGCTTTTCCTTTCCCTACTGGCGGGAGCCATGCCATTCAAGCTGTGTAGCAAGCTGAGGCTGGAGGAGGACCCCCATAAATCAAGGGCCTTTGCAGCTGGCTCCCCCTACTACCCACCTTGCTTTTGCTTTTTCTATTATACTATTGGCTTTGCTTTTACCTGCATTTTTGCTAAGGGTTAACTAACCTTTGCTGAGCAGTGTGGAAAGGATGAGAGCATAAGTTCCCCAGGAGCTTTTCAGGACAGTGCTCCTGAAGAACGGAACACGCAGGGGCCAAATGGTGATCTTGGCATAAAGTACCGAAACCTGCTGTTAGTTAGTCAAACACTGATCACCCCATCTCCACTGAGAATATCCCCTTTTATTATTACAATGCTAGTGAAACTAGTGATGGAGAGTTTTATAGAAATAGAGTTATGAGAGAATATTGAATTGAATAACCCTGTCTGACACTTAGTCAATCTTCTCATGTTTTCTTCCCTCTGCTACTTCTATAGTTTTTCTTCTTTCCTAATTACAGCCATTTACTAGAATTTGTGCCTTATATGTGAAATTACCAGATACCATAATTTTTTAAGAAGTAAAGATACCTCAAGACAAGTGCTGGGTCTGTAAGCCACAGGGCATAAATCTGCAAAGAAGTAAAAAGCTAACATTTTCAAAGAACATTACTTCTCTCTCACTTACCAGCTTTACATCTCCCTGTATGGCCCTGGAAGATGGCTGGTTAGCCAGAGACGGGTAAGATTCCTCAAGGGAGGAACAACCTAAGACAGGCACAGTCGCAGGGGGGCCATCGGGTGAGAAAATGGGGGCCAACAGAGGTAAGGCTTAGAACCTCACCCCCCCAGTTTTGAGAGAAATTGTCTACACCTGTGGATGTTTTGTTTCCCTTGTTCAGCTTGGATTAATACCTGGTCTGTAGGCACAAACCTGATCATCTACACCTGCCTTCTTACAGTTCTAAATCATGCTTTCTATCTATATCTTGCATCTACCTACTACATCAACATTTTATTAGAAACATAAAGGAGAAAATGTGACATTCATATATAAATTATAAAAATCAAATGAATAATCATACATCATATTTGACTTGATTGTTTATAGTTTAAGGTTTGTAGTTAAAACAGGAACAGTTTCTATGATATGAATGCCCTTGCATTGTTCACCATGTAAGAACTTGTCTAGTCCCTGCAGTAGTGGAGTCATGGAGACCTGTGTAGCATATGTCAGGGAGATTTTGGTATCCACACAGAAGAAAGAGAAATGTAGATAAGAAGGGGAAATTTAGTTTGCTGCCTACTGTGCCCTATAAAGGGGTATAAAGTGAAGATATGAGTTTATGATTTTAGATTGCTTATAAATTTATTAAAGCTTCTAAGAATATTTTTGTGGGAAAGAATCCTAGCTAACTGTGGCAGTAGGTGACCTGTATTTCACCCTGAGCTGATAGACTCCATAGTAACTGCTATATACTGCACGCTCCTACGGTCACATGCACTACTTAGAAACTGTGTTGCATAGAAACGTAAAACATAAAAGAGTACATGTTGCTAGGAAAAGTCTCGGTCAAGGAACAGAGGATGATCACCTGTCTAACACTTGACCAATCATGAATAGATTAGAAAGAAGAAGAAAGAAAAAAGCTGGCTTATACCTATTAATCAATTGTCTATACCAATTAATCAACAGAACAATAAAAAGTAATCATATCCTTGTGCAAAATGGTATAAATAAAGCTGTCATCGACACTTTGTTGAGAGACCACCTCCATCTGACTCTGTGTCCTGTCTCTCCATGCGCTGACTCCGTCTCATTCCTTTGGGCTTCATCCCTCCGCCGCTGGAGCTGGACTCCGGCACCCTACCTGTAATCCTAGGGGTTTAATTGTCACGTCTCTGAGAAACTTCTACAAAACTGAAGTTGCTATCTGTCATGTTCCTGGGGATCTTCCCTGTTGCTCTGACCGTATCCCAAGGTCTTTATCACCCAGGAGGCTGGCTGTAGCTTTAAATAGGAGCCCAGCTACATTGGAGATGAGCCAGAGATAGAGTCCCATCCTGGGAGAGAACCCTTAGGGACTTCACCCATAGCGCCCTGGAGCCACCTAGAATCAGGGCTTGATTCTCAGACATCAGGGAAGCTCCTTGCCCCCCCCACACCTTCCCCAAGGAAGGGGCACTGTCTTGTCCTTGGCAGGGGAGACCTCCAAAACCTGGAAAGGACACAAAAGGGGCTTGGGAATTCCTTGAGTTAAAGAGCCATGTCACCCTTCATAAGACCAAATCTCCCATTTCAACAGAAAATATCAGCTAGAACCACCCTGCTGGGTCAGTGTGATCTGGTTTTGGAATAGTGACAAGAGAAACAACTGGGGATACAGACAGAGTGTGAAGAAACCAAATTAAAAGCACCTCTGCCTCTCATTTTAGTTTGCTGGGCAAAATAAAGCAGTTAGTTGGCCACAGCCATGTAGAAAACCCTGTTTTCATTGAAGGCCCCTATTATCCAGTCATTCTCCCAGAGCAGCCAGCTAACTAGGGTGGAGTTGCTTGCCTTCCCTGTTACAAGGATTTTGTCCCTCGTCCAGGTTTTGATGCCCTCTGCTGGTAAAGGAAGTCCCCAACTGGTCCTCGCCGCTAGGGTGTTTGCTTGGAAATCACAGGCTTAGTGCTTGATGTGGGAGAAGCACTGTGCACCAGCAAAGGCGTAATGTCCCAACTGCTGGGTGTGGAAACTAGGGTGAAGGATGGAGGTGAGCACATTCCTGAGGATTTAGCAATCCTGTGGGTGAGTTCGGTGGGACAAATATTTATTTCCAGCCAATGACATTGTGGTGAAGCTTTCTGACATGTGAGGAAGAGGTCACTAGAAATCACATTGCTTATCAGGATGACTGCCAATGTTTTCCAGAACTTTTGCTCTGGTTTCACATCTGAGAAATTGGTTTGAAATTTTCAGATCTGTGGTGTCCACAACCTTGAATTTTGAGGTCTGTTGAATTTGGTCACCAGGAATGAAGGGCCAATTTTCATCTGGCAGGGGCGGAAATGCAGATGGTCACTGGAAATCTGAAAGCTGGAGGGATGCCTCCTGAGGACACAGGAATGTCACAGGAAAAAGTCAGTACAAGGCAGTGAGATTAAATAATGACCATCTTGGTTCTAGGCAGAAACACTACTGTCATTAGTAGCTCACATTTTTATCACCTCAATAGCCAACTTCGTGTGAAGTGCTTTGCGTTGGTCCCTCTCTCGCCCCGTCCCTGGGCGGTGCTGTTCTGTGTCTTTATGCGCCAGTGAGGCAGCAACGCCCAAGGCCACAGCCAGTAAGCGGCGGAGCTGGGGGAGAAACCCAGGTTTGCAGATCAAGCGTCTGGGCTTTTGATTACTAATAAAGGAAGAAAGAAAATAAATGAAAGGGCTGCGTGTGTGTGCAGGGTAGGAGCACACCCTTTTTAGAATTATGCTGGTTGTCACAACTGTCTAAAAATTTTAGTATTATTATGGTTATGCCTGATTACTGTACTTTATATTTTGGGGGCAAACAGAAATAGGACTTTATTTTATGCTGTTCAATCTAGCCTCTTTCAGAGAAAAAAGTGTATTGCTCCCATCTTGAATAAATAGTAGCCTGAGATGAAATGCTTAAAGCAGCGTTTAAAGCAAAGTGTCTTCTTCTTGGTTCAGGGTCTGGGCTTGGTCTCCACTTGCACTCAAGGGCCTATTGGCCACCGTCACCAGTAGGATTTGGTCACGTGATGGGGCAGCCTTCGGTAACTTGCTTTTTGGCTGCTCCTTAGCAACAGCTTCAGGAGTCATGGTGATACTGTCCATCCCTGGAGGGCTGTGCAGGCAATAGATGATGAGTGAAGCCCAGGAGTGAGTGAGGGAGTACCTTGTTAGAGACAATGCGCCCTTGTCTCTAACCACGGGCACTGTGTTCCTCTGTTCTAGCACTGGCAGATCCCCCTGAGCCGGCGGTTTCACTCTATTAAACTCTGGTTCGTGATTCGGTCCTTCGGTGTGAGGAATCTTCAAGCGCACATCAGACATGTATGTAGTGTGCAGGTGGTGGGCTGATCCACGCTTGCATTGTGTCTTAGAGGGGAGGAAGGCTGGTTTCTGTTTGCAGACCAGCCCAGGGCACCTGCAGTATGGGCTCAGGTGTCTAGGCCTGTTCTTGGCCTCTGGGACTTGATTACTGAGGGCGGCCATCTGTTTGTTAGCTAGAGGACCAATGAGCAGCAATGGCACCGAGAGCTGTCTGGGGTCTGTCCCCCTTGCCTGAGTGTCTCACCAATCCTTGGCTGTCATTGAGCACTGAGGAATGATGGCCCAAGAGCTTGACTAATAGAGGAAGAAAGAAAATAATGAAAGGTCAGCGTGTGTGTGCAGGGTAGGAGCATATCCTTTTTAGAATTATGCTGATTGTCACAACTGTCTAAAAATTTAAGTCACTATTATGGTTATGCCTGAAACATGGCTTTCCTGGCTTGGACATGTAGACCTACCAAGTCTGGAACAAACATTCTTACATTGTGTCAGTAGGTATTTACTGAAGCGTTCTTGGGGACGTGGTTGGGCACTGTCTAAACAGACCGTGCAGTGGAGAGAGAGAAGGGCACGGGTGAGGTTTGTCCCACTTGTCTCAGCATGGTCAAAGACAGGATTAGCTAAGTCCTTTGACTTCCCTTGAAAGAGAGGATTGAGTCTGAGAACCAGATGATAGCATTACTTAGCAAAATATTTCATTGGATGAAGAAATTTTTAAAAAGGTGAAAACAAAAAAGGTATAGTCCTGTCCTTGTTAAGTTAATGATCCTAGGTAAGAAAAAAAAAAGGAAATAAAAAAAAATGATATAACTTCAGTGAAAGATTAATATGATACAAAGCTCAAACTTAAAAAAAAATTAGAATGTGAGCAAAATCAAACGGTGAAGGACATTTGGCAGAAGCCATTCTGAATTCTGTTTCAAAGGTGTCACTGGTTTGAACACATTTAGCAGTGGGAAAGTTATTCGTAAATGTCCCTTGCCTGACTATTAATCCCAGTTCTCTTTGTATTTACAATTCCAGGGTACAGAAATGGCTAAATATTTTGAATCTTTGGTCAGAAATGACCCTTCTTTGAAATTCCTGCCCAGAGGCACCTTGGCCTGGTGGTTTTCCGTCTAAAGGTGATGCCGTCTCCCATGGCCTGTGGGTGATGTTGTCTGGGGCTTGGGCGGCCTTTGGAGGTGCAGCTGCTGGGCTTCTGGGGATGCTTCTGGAGGATCTGATACAGATTTCACTTCTCTTTATTCTTCAAACAGGGTCCTAATTGTCTCACAGAAAGTGTGTTGAAAGAAATAACTAAAGCTGGCCGTCTCTTCCTCATCCCCGCCACTATCCAGGACAAGTTGATAATCCGTTTCACCGTGACATCCCAGTTCACCACCAGGGATGACATCCTGAGAGACTGGACTCTTATCCGAGATGCTGCCACTCGCATTCTGAGTCAGCATTGTACTTCGCAACCTAGCCCTCAGGTCGGGAACCTCATCCCCCCACCTGGGGGCCCCAGGGCCTTGGCCAACGGAATGTCCTTTCAGTCTGTTGGTGAGGCAGGGGGTGACCCAGCCCAGGCCAGGAAGATCATCAAGCCGCCTCAGCGTGTGGGAGCCAGTCTTGGGAGAAGCGAAGACAGCCGCCGTCCTGAAACCCTGCTGGACCCACGTGATGACTGCTTTGCGGAAGAGTCTCCAGCTGTTACCAAGCACAAGCTGTCCTCCTTCCTGTTCAGTTACTTGTCCGTGCAGAACAAGAAGAAGGCAGTGCGTTCCCTCAGTTGTAATAGCGTGCCTGTGAGTGCTCAGAAACCACTGCCTACAGATGGCTCTGTGAGGAGTGGGGGCTCCTCCCGGGTCAGAATCTTCTCTAGGTTTCCAGAAGAGATGATGATGCTAAAGAAAAGTGCCTTCAAAAAACTCATCAAGTTCTACAGCGTCCCCAGCTTTCCTGAGTGCAGCTCTCAGTGTGGGCTCCCGCTGTCCTGCTGCCCCCTGCAGGCAATGGTTTAGGCCGGAGGTTTCTGCCAGAGGCCCGGGTTTCGGCCAGGATGTGTTTCAGGGAGTCTCTGAACCCCTCCGAATTGTGTGCTGAATTCGTGTGCTTATGTGTGTGTGCGTTTTTCTTGGGAGAGAGCCCCTAATTTTTATCAGGTTCTCATAGGGGTTCATGACCTATAATGGTACAGAAGGTTCTGGCAGTCTGGTCAGAGAGAAAAGGTCCAGGGTAGTGTACTGACAGGCAGCTTCTGTGGTGCAGCTTGTGATATTCAATATAATGTAGCAATAAATTGTGCTCGTCCCAAAAAAGCCTCTCTTGTGTGATTTCGTTGACCACTGAAATATTGATTATTTAACCAGAGCATATCCTGCAGCCTAAATGCATGTACTATGGATTCTGATTCTCAGGATGCTGAAGGTTTGAATTTAACGGTGAGGAAAAGAGTTTGGAGGAGCTGTTGGTACGAAGAAGGCAGGTGCTTGAGTCAGGCACTGTGGCTTAGCATTGATAAATGAGGACACTGAAGCCCCAGGTCACTAAGCTTGTAAGTGGGCAAGCCCAGGTCTCCTTGTCTTCAACAATGCCCATGCTATTTGCACCATGCTGTACTATTCAAGGTGGTACTTGAGCAGAAGCTCACAGTCCAGCAGGACCCTCTGGCCCTTAGAACATGTAACTGTTCCCCTCCTTAGGTTTGGAACTTGTGCATTTTTTTCCCCCTGGACTCTGTAGTCAAATAAAAGCTGTACTCATAGCCTGCCCATAGTTATTTAATAGGCCTGAAAAATGATTTTCTTCAGATCACAGTTGTATAGGAAGTGCACTTGAAGTCGGTTATAGTTACAGTGTCAAAGGTAAACAAAGCTGGGCACTAGTTACAGTGGTAAGGACAGATATTAATCAGTAATATACTATTGCAACAGGGAAAAGAGTTCAGCATAAACTGGACTAAACTTTGATCTCTAAAAAGGTGATTGGACATTTTGAAGGGTGAATGGGGGAGTGGGGAGGGGCCAGCAGGGGCTCAGTAGAGTTGGGAAGTGAGAAATTACAAAGCGTGGGAAGGGGGAGTTGGTCGATGTGAAGCCCATGTAGGTTTGCTAAGTGGTGCTGACCAAAGTCAGGCCCCCACCTCCCCCAGAGGCTGGGGGACTGCGGGCAGCCCCAGGTGTCGGCTGGAGCCAACAGTAAATTCATTTGGCAGCCTTGCGTTTTCACAGGCAGGCACTTTTAGGGGCACTAGAGTCATCCTAGGGTCATGGTCTTGAGCCATTAGCGACTGTGTGAGCATCTGTTCATGTTTCTATGGGCTGAGGTTGAGGCCTAGTTAACAAGAGGGCTGGGAGGAGCCTGGCTACAGTTTGGTCAAGGAGAGAATCTTTGTCAAGAGCTTCAAGTTTCATGTTGACCCTTTTTGTCTCTGAGTGGTCCCCAAACTTATCTGCATACGGGAATCACCTGGAGTCTTAAAAAATAGTGATGCCTGGCCTACTCCCAGGAATCCTGATCTAATTGGTATGAGGTGTATCTGGGCTTTGGGATTCTGACAGCTCCCCAAATAAGTCTAATATGCAGCAGTGTGTGGAACCACTGCTCTAGGGTTGCTTGCTTCTCAAAGGGCGGTATGTGGACCACAAGCAGTGGCACCCCAGGTGTTTCTTATGCACATTCAGCCTTAAGAAACACTGCTCTAAGCTGTTGGTTCTCAAACTGAGCCTGGACCAGAATCACCAGGAGGGCTTATTAAAACATGGACTGCAGGCCCAGCCCCAGTGGGTCTGATTCAGTCAGTCTGGGGTGGGGCCCAGTAATCTGCATGTCTGACAAGCGCCCAGGTAATGCTGATACTGCTCCTCCGGGACCACAGTCTGAGAACCACTACTCCACGAATATGTTCTCTCTTCTCGTATGTGCTAGGTGGGAGGTAGTGATGCAGTGAGCTGCGTGACTTTGCGACTTAACCCCCTAGGCTATGTTTTTTTAATCAAATAAAGAGGTTGGACTAGACACTGTCTAGGACTGTTTTTACTTTTGCTATACAGCAAATGATATGTGTGCATGTAGTAAATAGAATTTTCAAGAACAATAGCAGGCTAATGATGAGACAAAGGGCTGCTTGATGCTGGGACTCTCCTGGGGTCTGCACTTGGTCACTCCAGATCTAAGATCTGAGCCTTAAGAATTAGCAATGATACAGCTCTGAGGCACTGAATTACACTAAATAAGAACACATGAGGTAACTCAGGATGATTTTTCTCTCTGTCTGTGGTTTCCAAAATGAGGCCCCGACCAACAGCTTCACCTGGGAATTTGTTGGAAACATAAATTCCAGTTCCAGTTCCAACTCTGGGGAATAGGTCCCAGCAGCCTGTGTTTTTCCATGACTTCCAGGTGATTCTCAGTGTTCAAGCTTGAGAATCACTGCTCTGTGTGAACTAGAAGACTCAGATAATCTATTTAGCTCATCCTTTCCAATCCTCTACCACCCATAGAAAGATTGCATGGGGAACCAGACGGTTATCAGGGTTGCTTGATGAAAAAGCAACAAATAATTATTGCCTCCTATGTGCCAGGCACTGGGGTTATAATTATAAGCCAGGACAGAATCTCTGCCCTCACGGAGCTCACAGCTACACAGAAGCATGACTCTGTGTCATGGAAAATTGACGTCCACAGTGGAACATATTGTGTGTGTATATATATATGTGTATATATATATATATATATTCCACAACATGGTACTTTGTGCGCTCTGGGGAGACAGCACCCATGTCAACTAGAAGACCTATGCTGGCCAGTCAGCACAGCTCCCCTTGAACAGTGCCAGGGTGATATGCTAAGTGACACCTTCTTCCTTCTTTGCTGATTCTTTATAGACTTCCTGCAGCCCCACCAATGGTAATGACAAAATATTATTGTTGAAAAGTTAAACCACATGGAGAGGACTCTGGCCTCCCTTCTAGAGCTCTTTCCAGTTGGCTTTCCTTGACGTTCTGATCTGACTTCCTGGATAGAGGCTTGGAAAACTCCATCACACTAGTGCTGAGTTCATCTCTTGGTCCATAGCAGGCACCTGCTACATGCTTGGCAGAGTGGATGTATGAATGAGCTTAGGCTGGGTCCCTGCATTTGGTTAATCTTGTCCATTTTTTTTTTGAGAGGGCATCTCTCATATTTATTGATCAAATGGTTGTTAACAACAATAAAATTCTGTATAGGGGACTCAATGCACAGTCATTAATCAACCCCAAGCCTATATCTCAACAGTCTCCAATCTTCTGAAGCATAACAAACAAGTTCTTACATGGTGAACAAGGTCTTACATAGTGAATAAGTTCTTACATGGTGAACAGTGCAAGGGCAGTCATATCACAGAAACTTTCGGTTTTGATCACGCATCATGAACTATAAACAATCATGTCAGATATGATTATTTGTTTGATTTTTATACTTGATTTATATGAGTCCCACATGTCTCCCTTATTATTATTATTATTATTATTTTTTAAATAAAATGCTGAAGTGGTAGGTAGATGCAAGATAAAGATAGAAAGCATAATTTAGTGCTGTAAGAGGGCAAATGTAGATGATCAGGTCTGTGCCTATAGTCTAAGTATTAATCCAAGCTAGACAAGGGCAACAAAACATCCAGGGATGCAGAAGATTTCTCTCAAAACAGGGGGGGGTGAGGTTCTAAGCCTCAACTCTGTTGGTCCCCAATTTCTCTCCTGATGGCCCCCCTGCGAAATCTTGTCCATTTTTATACTGATTCTCAATAGCTTCCATGTCAGATGCTGACATTTCCTAGTTTTTTTCCCAAATTATTTTGGTCTGTAGCATCCTATCTATGCATTGATAATATATTTCCAAATAATACATTTGTAATCAGAGAACTACTGAATGATTTACATGTATATCAGCATACATTAAAAAAATATCCATTTGTACTTTCAAATGAGTTGTGCAGATGTTTCTACAAGCACAATTTCTGACCCTTTAGAGAATCATAAGTCTTTAAAGTTTATTATCTGTCATAGTAATGGCTTAATTTTGTGTACACACATGCAACCCAGGTATTGAGGACATTGCACTGGTGGCTTCATTTATCACAGTGGAACTGTGGTACCTGGTCAGAATCCTGGAGGTGTGGGGAGGTAGAGGCCGAGGAAGCCATTGGGCTGGCAGAGAGAGTGCCTGAGTTTTAACTGGGAAGTCTAAAATGTAGGTCAAAGGTGGTCAGGCCCCAGCAGGCTCTGGTTACTGGAATACTGATGTTCTATCAGTGTAAGTGCTGACCTCTCATCCAAAAAGATGTCTGTTGTGACACTGAGTGATGTCACTGCTTTAATAACCTCTGCTTACAACCAGAGTCACTTTAGCAAGATTACAAGTAATACAATTGCATAACACGATACTCTCAAATACAAAGGTCGTGCTATTTCCCATCACTTGGGTTCAGATTCTCACTGTGAGATCAATACAACAAAGGCAGATACTTAGAATTTTGCAAAAATTCCCCAAAGCTGACCCACAAGCAACAATTCTTCCAAATTATCAGCAAAATTCACAAAGATGCAGTGATATCGAGTTTTCCCAAGGCCATCCTTGTATCCCTTATGGATACTAAATGCTCAGGAAATGTCCACTGGGCATGAGTGTGGGTGGGGATTCAGGTCACTAGTCTCTTTGTTAGTCACCTAAAAGAATAGAGGGAGTTTAAAAAATATTTCTGTGCTGTGTTGAGGGTGGAGGTGGTGAGCGCTCTCCTCATATGTCATTGGGGATCTATGGATATGTTTGCCTGGGGTCTTATGAGGGCCAAAATCAGGAAGAATTGGGGCTCCTTGCCAGCTCCTGGTCATATGAAGATGTCCTCTAGGGAAGGAATCCTCATTTCTTTTAAGGAGGCTGGTGTGAAATTGGATTACACTTACTGGTGTGGACTTAGTGACCATAATTTCCTGCAGCCCAAAATAAGCTCCAATAAAGAAAATGTTGTCATTCAAGTCACTGCCACAGACCTGCTCCTGGAACCTCTGTGCAACTGACGCATGCAGAAGTCACGGAGTTCTGTTTAGGAAGGGAGGCAGCCAAGTGCAAGGAGAAAGAGTCTGTCTGAAAGATCTCCTAGGATTTCCCAAGCCTCTCGTGCCATACCAAAGGGGCCAGGTCCTTGAACAGGCTCCCTGGTAGGAGGCTGGCTGTGGAGTGAAACCAGCTCAGGGCTGAGGGGCATGTGCAAGTGGAGGTGCTGGCTGGAGATCTGGGATTTATCTGGTCCACAGATACGCTTCTTGTGTGGTACACGGAACCAGAACGAATTTTGAGACTTAACATTTTCAAAATTGGGAGATGCATATGTTATCTAGATTTCTGTTTTCTGAGTGATTCACATGAATATCTGAGTTCCCATCTTCTGAATAATTAGAAGATCCTGGAAGTCCCTGAGCTGTATCCCCACGTGACAATAATCAGCAAACTGAAGCCGAGTGGTGGCTGTCCTCAAGGTTGCCACATTCATCTGGACCTGCTTCCCTTGTCCACATTACCAATGTAAATCCTGAAGACACCCAAGTTTGCAGCCCTTGATATAGCTAATATATTACCAGAATACCTTTTGTATATTGAATTATCATGCTATTAACTTAAGCTCCTTCAAACACTAGAGTTGGCATTCCCACCTGATGGTAACTCTGTTTGTAGAGAGTGACCAGGATGCTACTAGGTGGGGAGAGTTGACCTTACACTATGATTTCCACTGGGTTGGTCATTGGTGACCCACCCCCCTCACCCCCTAATTCCTTGCCATTTTTTACTAGAATGTCATTATGAGTGGGACACCAGTGAAAATGTACCAGTAAGGCTGTCAGGCTCAGGGTTTGCATTTAGAATAAAGCCAGGAAACAGTGCCATCTCATATGTTGGCATTTGCCTATTTTACTATATATTTACAAAAAATAATGCCCTCCCTCTAACAAGCTTAGTTTGAAAATACAAACAGTAAGTGCAAATTGAAAAATAATTATCTCTAAATCTTTTCACTTGCAAAGGCTCAGGTGTAATTTAGAAAAGTCTTCCCTTTTGGGAAGCATGAAGAAAAACTGCATCTCACCATCTTCAACCACATTAGAGTTGGATTATATCAAAAGACTTTACTAGGTCCATTAAGTTTTTGTCTGGAAAGATGAGCTCTCCTGGGAATATTCAGAGTTTCAGACTTTTATTACTTATGGCGTTGTAAATATCCTCAGTCATAGGCACATACATTGCTGCTTTGTCATCCAAGAAATACAAGGAGTCTTTGATGACTTCAGGGTTAAAGCCCTCCTCCACGAGGGTCACTTTGCGGTGTTTAAAAGTTCCAGTGATAGCAATAGTGTCCTGAAAACACATCAAACAAGCCACATTGCTGTAGTGTTTTGCAAACAGATTAGGTTGCAGGGCAAGAGGTGGGGCAGGGAGGCTGGGAGCCCACTGGCATCTCTGGTTCACAGAGCTCTGAAGCCAAGTTTTGTACAGTATCCACACAGCTTGTTTTCAGAGGCACCCCTAGGGGCCTTCTGCAGGGTTTTTTTTCATTCCCTTAAGGCTTTAGGATCACCTGTGGGGAGTGAGGGGCAGCTGACAGTGAAATACAGAGCAGAGGAGTCTGTTGCTTGGTGAGCTTTAGGAATTACTGGAATACCCTGATTAAGGGTGCGGTGGGGATAGGATCATCTATATACTGACAGCTCTGTTTTCTCAGTGTGTGTGTCCATTAGACTGAAGATTTGCTTTTTCTTCAGTTAATAGGTGATGATCTGAGGATGTCTGAATTTTCACATTCCTCAACAATCTCACTGTTAAAGGAAGTGTGTGCTATGAACATCAACAGAAATAACTCTACCTCAGGAATACTGGTAATCTGACGCTTCTTTTCTCAAGTTTTCAGCTATAGAATCATAGATCTCAAAGTCCAAAAGTGAGAGTGTAAAGCTAACCAATGGGTTAATGTTTGAGAAAGAAAAAAAGCATCTCTCTAGTGGCAAAAGTTAAACCTGTGGTAGTTCCAGCTGGCTAATGATGCCCAATTAAATTTCACACTATATGGGGGGGACTTGGTGAAGGGGGGACCCTAGTAAACATAATGTTCTTCATGTAATTGTAGATTAATGATAACAAACAAACAAAAAAAATTTCACACTATAGAAAGGTGTAAGACTTCAGTGGATTTTTCCATTATTTAAAACCAGAAATAAGAAGTAGGAGGGTCAAAGCATTTCTATTTTACGTGTCTGCCATACCTCATCAAACACAGATTTTGTGAGTTCTTTGCTAATTCTGTTGCTGAATAAACTGGCTAGTTCAGGGAGAAACAGATTAGATTTTGGTTTCTGCTAGCTATAATTTCTGATATCTCTGCTGCTTTATTGAGCTTCCTGGAAAAAGTAGTGAAAATGGCCAGTGTGGTTGCCATGGTGTAAGGGGAATTGTTCCCTAGTGACAAGGGTCTCTGAGAGAGGATAACTGAACTCGATAGCAAGAGGTCGCACCTGTAGTCTTAGAAATCGAGGCCTTGCGTAACTGGGCAGATAATCAGCAACATGCTTAAAGAGTTTCTTTCCATCAAATTCATGGTCATCCTTCACCTTGATGGAAGCCATGCCGATTCGACCCTCATGACCTAGAAGTAAATGAGAGAAAATGAGACATGCTGTAGCTATGTATTTTACGAGGTTCTGCTAGTTCAAAGAAGCGTGGAGTGGGACAACAGTACGGTATGGGTTTCTTTGGATAGTTGGAGGTTTCATTTCAAATATATGTTGAAGCTATCCTAAGGTGAATGCAATAATAATAAAAATAATGATAACGATAATAATAATAGGTATACATCAATTCAATCTGTGACATGCCAGGCCCTATTTTAGCGCGCTTTACGGACCTTCTCATTTAAGCTTCCCAACAACCTTATGAAGAGGTACAAATGTTAACTCCATGTTAGAGCTGAAGAAACTGAAGCTTAAAGGCATTAAGAGACTAGTTCAAGTTCATGCAGCAAATACGAGGCAGGATCAGGAATCGAATGAAAACAGCCTGGTTGAAAACATCTGAGGGGGAAACAGGTCAAACTGGTGGCTAACAGAACTTTCTTGTCTTTGTCGTATTTGTTTATTTTTGACGTCAGTGAAAAGTCCTTGCTCCGCTGTCCTGAGTGCCTGAGTTCTGGTCGCTCTTTGCGTTGCAATATCAGGTCTGTTGTGCTTCCAGGCACAAACACCACCTTTGAGACTTACTTATTTAATCAAGGTTCCTAATAGCTTTGCCTCTGTATTACAGAGAAGCCGTGGGACAGGAGGGTGAAGGCAAGGTGCAAAGGTGAGCTGCTCTGTGCCTTCCCACTGATGCCCTTAATCCCGAGGGCACACGCTCTCCTCAGGGAAAACAGATCCCAACAGCTCTTTCTTCCCCATCAGGCAGTGCCTTTCAGTGAAGAGAAAAATTACCACTGTTTTCTTGTGAGGACAAGGGTAATTAGGTATTAGTACGTCTTCTACCTGATCCGGCAGACCCAGCGGGAGTCTAGGTCCACTTCCCTGAACTACTAAGCTGTAACCAGAGAGGGAGAAGGAGCCGCCCATGGTCACCTGGGCCCCGGCTTTCGAAATCTCTCCCATGGTGACTGTGTGTTTATCCATCACTCTAAAGAAGGCAGAAAACAAGAGGAAAAATTAAAAGAAAGGAAATGCATCCTGATATGATTTGCCCCTTATCTGAGGGAGGTAGGCAGGGCACTGGATCCGTTTTCTTAGGGGTCCCTGGTAGCTCTCTTGCAGGTACCTGTCTCAGGAATCTCAAATGTCATCAACAAGCTCCTTTTAGAATTACATCAGAGGCTGATGCAACAGAAAACCTTAGTGTCAACTGGCTCCTTGTTTCTGGCTCTGGCAGAAGCAACCAAAAGGCTAGTGGGTCCTGTTGGGTCTCAGGCCTCTGCCCTGACTCCCAGAGGTTGGTTTAGGGTTAGTTCAGCTCCAGGAAGAAGGTTCCAGATTACAGAGGTTCTGGCCAAGGGGTTCCCTAAAGCTGCACTGTCCAATATGGTAGCTACTGGTCACATGTGTCTGTTGAAATTAATTATAATTAAATAAAATGAGTATTTCAATTCCTCAGGTGCATTAGCCACATTTCAATGGTTAATAGCCATGTGGTGGCTATTGGCTACACATTCTGGTCAGTGCAAATATGGGACATTTTCATCATTGCAGGAAGTTCTCCTGAGCATAGGAAGTTCTAGGCAGTAGTGGGACAGTTCTGATGTGACACCTAGAAAAAGTCAACTCCGCTGTAGGCCCAAACCTGTAAGTTCCCTCCTGATCCAAAGCTGAGATCTGGGAAGGTCTTGCTCAGCCCTCCGTTCCTAAAAATCACCCTGGCGGCTTGATGCTTTACTTTAGATAGACTTGCCACATCTCTAGGCTGGAATGGGGCTGGTCTCTGTGCATGGGAGGCCAGATGGCAGCAAGTGTAGCTTTGAGAATCACAGAATCCAAAAGCTGGGAGAAACTTCAGAGTTCACCTCTAACCTTTCATTGCTGCAAGAATTCATATAGGATCCCAGGTGGACATCCAGCCTCTTTACAGGCCTCAGTGGGACATTCCCTATCTTAAGAGACAGCCCATTCTATTGTTTACCCCTTTGGTTACAGGAGAGCGCCAGGCCTGGTCATTTCGCTGCCTGGCCATTTCCAACCATCGGATTTTGTTCTGCTCACTGGAGCAACCCCCAACACAAGCGTATCGCCTTCTTGCCCCACCTGTGTCCTAACCATTTGCAAACTGTTAGCCTCCTCTCTGTTCTCTATCCGTGCCTCCCAAAACTTATTGTCATTAGACTTACTTGGGAATTAAAAAAGACATGAAGATTCTGAGGCCCAAACCCCAGAAATTCTGATCCATTAGATCCAGAGTTTAAAAAGTTTTCCAGATGATTCTGATGAATGGCCAGATTTTCAGAATCACTAGGTTTCAGTGCTTCCCAGACCTTAGTATTTTTTAAAATCGTGTTAAGACACACATTAAACTCATCATTTTAACCATCTTACAGTGAACAACCCAGTGGCATTTAGTACATTCACACTATTGTACAACTACCACCAGTATCTACTTTTAGGTATTTTACCCCCCAATCAGATTTCGGTATTTTTAAGAATCATTGGAGGGCTTGTTATAACACAGCTCCCTGGGTCCACCCCACAGATTCTGACTCAGCAGGTCTGGGGATGGCCTGACATTCTCATTCAGCAGGTCTGGGGATGGCCTGAGATTCTGACTCAGCAGGTCTGGGGATGGCCTGTGTTTCTGACTCAGCAGATCTGGAGTTGGCTTGTTAAACAAGCTCCTCATGATGCTGCTTAAGCTGGACCAGAGACCCCACTTTGAAAAGCCCCGGATTAGGCCCTTCCATTCCATTCCCCAGGTTCTCTCATCTTCTCATACACATTCTTTTGTGTTGTCACCCTTTTAAAATTCAGCATTGAGAAGTACATGCCAGGTGGGGCCTGAGAAAGCTCTGCAGGGCATGACAGCTGACAACCATGAGATGGACCCTTGTATTAATTCAGCCTAAAGCCCAAACACAAGAAGTATTCTGCACTCCTCACCCTCTGCGACCTGAGAGGTGGCTACACTTCCTTTGTGCCACTGTCATAGGGTTCGAGAGGAACAGGCAAGACAAAGTATCCAATATTCTTTAAAAAATTTAAAAATTGGATATTAAAAAAAAATAAAAACAAGGTCATGTGAAACCATCATAGCTCAGGAAAAAGGGACTTGTGTGTATTACATATTGATTAAAGGTGAGAATCCCAGATAATGAGTTCTGGGGCGGAATACCAGTGTCATTAGCACCTTATATTTGAAGAGTGATTTGGAGGTTTTAATCCTGGCATCTATAATTAAAATGATTTTTTTTCTCTTGACTGTTCTCATATATATCTGGTGAACACAAAACACATGCTTAGTATTTCTGTAACTGAAATGAATTAATTATCTTGACAATCTTAACTGCAGGACTGGCAATAACACTAGTTTCAGTGATTTGCCTGAAGTCAAACAGCCAGCAGGTGTAAGAGCCAGACCCAAAGTCAAATGCTGGCACTCCCCATTTGGCAGCAGCCTTGCAGATGACAGCTTGGTGACGCTACTCTATATGACGATTCTGAAATTCAGTATGCTGGCCTCGGGTAAAGGATCTGCTTTAAAATAAGAGTCTAGACAAAGTCAGCTCCTTCCCTGGTTTTTCTTCTTGCAACTGTACTTGGTCATATTTGTGAGGCCAAGATACCATTTCCCAGCAATCAAGTATGACACATATTTTCTTGAGGTGTGCCCAATACAGCACGGGACCCTACATCTAGGAGAGATCTGGTTCGCCTAGGAGCCCAAGAACAGCTGGGGAGCCGAACCACAGATCAGGGCCAGGTTCAGATGTATTGACTTGGCTGATTTATAATGGAACATAAGCCAGACTCTTTCTCCTTAGGTGTCTGACAGAGTGACTTTTCAGTTGGCAGGAGAAAGTGGTGACAAACTTTGCCGTGGGGTCAAAATTATGACCAGTTGCTGTCTGAGTAGGCATAACCTCCTGTGCCTACCTGGTACGGGCACGCCATAAACATTCACTTCTTGGACAAAATCAACCAGTCCCATGACATCAGCAACTTCAGTGGTGGCCACGTTTTCCCCTTTCCACCTGGAAGAAAAGACAAGGTTCGCAGAGGTCACTGGTGTTCGCTGGCCCAGGCTGTGTGCGGTGGCTGCACTCATCTTCACCCTGGCTCTCAACCTCCCCAACTTAGTCGTGGGAGAGGCACCCCATTTATGGAACAAAAGACAAAGGCATAGACCTAAATAATAAGATGTGGAATTTCAACATTACCACGTCAAACATGATACACAGACTGATGCTGTTCTAATGTGAAAATACAGGCTTGGCCTAAGACAGGCAGTGGGAATAAAAATTAAACACCCGTGACTTTATGCTGTGTTAAGGTCTCTCACTTTCTCATTCACTAACTTTGATTGCTATTTAATTCCATCAGTGAATTTCTATTTAATAGAATTTTATATGTCTACTTGAGGTTCTCATGGCATTGAGAAAGCCTTTAATAAGAAAATATCATACTTTCCATCCAGGAAAACTATAATGTTAGTGCCCAGCCAGGACCTACTTTTCCTCCTAATAAAGAGTTACAATGTCTTACATTTAAAAATTCTTTAGATCTCCTAGAAGTAATTTTTTTATATGATGCTGACAACCAGGACATGGCCCCTTATATTAATTCAGCATAAAGTCCAACATGAGACATATTCCGCACTCTTCATGCTGTGCAACCTGAAATGTGGCTATACTTCCCCTTGTGCATCATAGAGTTGGAGAGGAACAGGCAGAAGAAAGTCTCAAATATTCTATAAAAAATTTAAAAAACTGGATATTCTTTAAAAAATAAACAAGGTCATGGGAGACCATCATGGCTCAGGAAAAAGGGACTTCCGTATTTCTATTTTGATTATAGTTGAGACTCTATAGTAACATGAAGTCCACATAATAATGATATGAATCCTGAGTCATGGAATATTAGAGATGGAAGGGACCCCAAGGGTCATCAGGATCCTCATTTCGTGGGTGAAGGAATCGAGGTCAAGCAAGGTCCCACGACAACACAGCTGGTCAGAGGTAGAGGAAAGCCTGGGGCTTGGTTTCCCTTATTCAAATCCATGCTTTCTACTATTGCCAGACAACTTCCATCCCTTCCTCTTTCATTCATGCAAAAAGTAATTGTGGGTGTCAGGCACTGTGCTAGGCGCTGCAGGGGCTGAACAAGCAGACACAGAGCTTGGTCTTGGGGAGTCTACACAGGAGGGTAGTGTTTAAACCAAGTGTCATGAAGCTGGAGGGCTGTGCTGTTTGTTGTAGGGACTTAATTTCAGGGTCTATTACAATGACTTTCTCACTTCATTATGCTGACCTGGGGGTTCTGTGAGAAACCCTGGATGGGGCTGGAGAGTGGGAGGGAGGGGACTGGAGAGACCTCTGAACCCCTCCTCTCTTCAACTAGATCAGCTCCGTGTTAATTTGCATTTGGTTTTATCTGATGAAAAGCCCCATCACTGGAAAGAATGTGAAAATCTCAGGCTGTCCTATGAGTGACCAGTAATAACTAAGGATAAATGAGAGGATTTCGATGAACTGAGCTATTTAGGCTCCAAAAATCAGACACAGATTTTCTGCTTTATTCTCATCTGGTGTTGCTCAACTAAGTTAACTGCGTTAGAGTGACACCTCATGCGTTTTGCTCCTTATTTTCTGGGGACATAGGAGGTTGAATTGGCACGACAAAGAGATAGAAGGAAATGGAGCACCATGACCGAAGTGGAATGTGATTCCAATTTAGGAGTAAGCCAAATTGTGCAGGTGTTTGTTTTGGCTCCCTAATTCAGAGAAACCAACCGGAATGTATCTCCAACTCTGTCATGGAAGTGGATGAAATTTTCATGGTCAATCATTAAGAGATCTCCACTGTTGAAATAGAGGTCTCCTTTCTTGAAGACATCTCTCAGCTTTTTCTTCTCTGTCTGAGTCTTTCCTCCACTATAGCCACTAAATGGTGTGAGTCGTGTTATTTTGCAAACCAGGAGTCCAACTTCGCCTAAGACATAAGAAAGCAAATTGTTATTTTATGCGCTAGCAGTAGGCAAATTTTATCACTAACCTTCTCTTAAAACTGATGTCATACAACCCACATGACAAGGTGGCTGCAAGAAGTGGCATTTTCCATGCACATGTATGTGCATATTCATATACATCCTATACACACATATTACACAAAACACAGAGGAACTTATTTTATATGGCCACACATTTGTAATTTTTTAATGCTAATTCTTTACTGAATAATGATTTACATGCATAGACAAATGCACAATAGTTTAAGCTTAAAGGAAAAGACCCCCTAAAACTAACGATAGCTTTGGAATCGTAATCACATATCCCTTTCCGCAGAACCGCCTCATAATCAAGAAGTTGTTAAGCCAGGTTTCAAACTGTAATCATCTTACATGTGGTGGTAAATTAGCATCTTTTGGAACTTCTGTAATTATTTTGAGGATACTTAAATAAACCTGTTTTCTCCCACTCTGATAAATTTTACCAGGTATTCATTTCAGCAATGATGTTAGTTCTTTACAGTTAGTTGGTCAAGGTAAGAAAAGGCTCATGTTAACTGAACAAAAATCCACTGTACCTTTGGGAACTTTGATGCAATATCCATTTCCATCACGGACAGGTTCATCCTTCTCCACATCATATTTAATCAGCTCATACGTTACGACTTTCTGGTACAATTAAAACATATCATTCTGAGTACAAATTTTTTCACTTTTTAAATTGTGGTATAGTGTACATAAAATATACAAAGTATATATACCTTAACCATATAGTTTGGTGAATTTTTACATTTGTATACACCACTGGAACTACCATCCTGACCCAGATAGAAAACATTTTCAATACCTTCCAAAGTTTCCTCTTGCTCGCACCCAGCTTCCTGCCCTGGGGCTCTGAACTGCATCTAGCCTGGGTCTCCAAGGGTCGGGGTGGTACAGGTTGGACGGAAGCCAACGAGACAAGGCTGACCGCCTCAGCAGCCGTTCCACTGGGCAGGAGGAAACTGATCTTCAGTCTGGAGCAGTGCTGCCCAGAGTTCTCTCCAATGGTAGAAATGCTCTCTGTACTGCTCAATAGGGCAGTCGTTTAACAAGTGGTTACTCAGCACTTGAAATGTTGCTAGTGCAAGTGAAGAACCGATTTAAAAATTTTATTCACATAATTTAAATTTCAGTAGCCACGAGTAGCTCATGGCTACCATATTGGACGCCCAGGCGTGGAGGGAGCTGTGAAGTCTGTATAGATTTGGCTCTCATTGCCAGAGAGATTCCTTGGACTTGAGAAGGCCTGGAGATCAGGCCAGAATATAAGGAATGGAACGGCAGTAATTGCTATAGCTAACAATTGCTCAAGGCTATTATCTGACAGGTATTGGGCTGTATCCTCTAAGGATTTCCTCATGAATTATTTAGTTTAATCATTTCAATAGCCCTTTTCTCTTATTAATACTGAGTTTGGGCCAAGTACTGGCCTATTTCTTTTTCCTATCTCTGTTTTATAAATGATGGAACTGAGGCCGAAGGAACATCAGTGACTTGCCTCAGGGCATTCAGTTAGGATGTGAAGGTGCTGGCACATCCTCTCTGGAGCCAGATCTCTTATGCACATGGACTACTGTCCTCTGTCTGCTGCCAGTCACTCCCTGGGGACATGGACTGCCTGGGATCTCTGGTGTGACTGTTTCGTGGCCAGGCTGGATGGACTGCCAGAGGCACAATGACAGCGGTGCCTGCTGAAGCCAGTGGAAGCTCAGCATTTGCTGGATATTACTGGAATTTGCAGGCCAGGTGGTCATCTGGAAGGCTGACTGCCTGAACACAGAAAAGGCAGAGATGTTGTCCAGAGACCCTAGGTGATAAAACGACTGAGAGAGACTGCTGTGTGAGCTGGTTTAAAAATAAGAACTGTCTTTCTGGAAGAGCTGTCAGGTGAACACAAATGTTCACAAGATTCTAGAATCTGGATGCATCCCAGATCTCTTGAAGGTCTTGATAGTGGTTCTTAACCTTGGCTGCACAAGCTTTTGAGAAACACTGAAGCCTGGGCCCTGCCTCAGCACGAAGCTCAGGGGGTGGGACCCTGCACCTGTACCTGTGAAACCTCCCTGGGTGATCTGAGGCCCAGCACAGCCAGGGGCAAGCACCACACCTCACAGTATAGGGAAAAGTTACAGAGTTACAGAGCCGGAAGCCTTCAGGCGTTTTGTCATATAGGAGTATAAATGGGTTCAGGAAGACTTCCCATAGGACTTCACTTTGCCGAGGGCCAAGGTCTAATGGATTGTTAGTAATAGAAATTAAGATTTTTAAATTAGAGGACTCTGTCATCCCAAGCTATCACAGAGAATGAGCAAAACCTCTTGGTGGATGGGCCCTGGCTGTGACACTGTATGAAATTCCGATGAGAATAACATCATCATGACACAGCTTTTGGGAAACCTCTGTATTCTGAACACTGGGTACATGTGCTCTCCTTTTTCAAGGTACTTACTTTCTGTAGGTAGTTTACTCTTCCAATAGCCCCGATTTTTCTCGTATAATTCACAAAGCCAATATTGCCTTCAGTGGAAGCATAGAACTCATAAATGTGAATGTCCCCAAATCTCTTGATGAATTCTCTCCACACATCTCCTCGCAAGCCATTTCCCAATGCCAGTCTCACTTTATGATCACGATCGTTTGGTTTCTGTGGTAGGAGGAGGAGGGGATCAAATGGAACCATCACTGGAGCCTGTACTTACATATTAATAACTGCCTTTATGTTTGTATGTTTATGTTAGTTACACATGCTCCCTAGTGCACCCCTTGTCTGTCACCCACACACATGACCCCTCATCCCCACCAACACATGTAGTATGGGCTGACAGCCAGAACTCTGATTGAATAACCAAAGGACTTGGCTTCCCATTTTGATTTTTTAATTTTATTTTGGTATCATTAATCTACAATTACATGAAGAACATTATGTTTACTAGGCTCACCCCTTCACCAAGTCCCCCCCACATACCCTTTAACAGTCACTGTCCATCAGCGTAGTAAGATGCTCTAAAATCACTACTTGTCTTCTCTGTGTTGCACAGCCCTCCCAGTGCCTCCCCAACTATACATGCTAATTGTAATACCCCCTTTCTTTTTCCCCACTCTTATCCCTCATTCCCTTCCCACCCATCCTCCCCAGTCCCTTTCCCTTTGGCAGCTGTTAGTCCATTCTTGGGTTCTGTGAGTCTGTTGCTGTTTTGTTCCTTCAGTTTTTCTTTGTTCTTATACTCCACATATGAGTGAAATCATTTGGTACTTGTCTTTCTCCGCCTGGCTTATTTCACTGAGCATAATACCCTCTAGCTCCATCCATGTTGTTGCAAATGGTAGGATTTGTTTTCTTCTTATGGCTGAATAATATTCCATTGTGTATATGTACACATCTTCTTTATCCATTCATCTACTGATGACATTTAGGTTGCTTCCATTTCTTGGCTATTGTAAATAGTGCTGCGATAAACATAGGGGTGCATCTGTCTTTTTCAAACTGGGCTCCTGCATTCTTAGGGCAAATTCCTAGAAGTGGAATTCCTGGGCCAAATGGTATTTCTATTTTGAGCTTTTTGAGGAACCTCCATACTGCTTTCCACAATGTTGAACTAATTTGTATTCCCACCAGCAGTGTAGGAGGGTTTCCCTTTCTCCACATCCTCACCAGCATTTGTTGTTGTCTGTCTTTTGGATGGTAGTGATCCTTACTGGTGTGAGGTGATATCTCATTGTGGTTTTAATCTTCATTTCTCTGATGACAAGTGATGTGGAGCATCTTTTCATGTGTCTGTTGGCCATCTGAATTTCTTCTTTGGAGAACTGTCTGCTCAGCTCCTCTGCCCATTTTTAAATTGGATTATTTGCTTTTTGTTTGTTGAGGTGTATGAGCTCTTTATATATTTTGGATGTCAACCCTTTATCAGATATGTCATTTATGAATATATTCTCCCATACTGCAGGGTACCTTTTTGTTCTATTGATGGTGTTCTTTGCTGTACAGAAGCTTTTCAGCTTGATATAGTCCCACTTGTTCATTTTTGCTTTTGTTTCCCTTGCCTGGGGAGATACGTTCATGAAGAAGTCACTCATGTTTATGTCCAAGAGATTTTTGCCTATGTTTTTTTCTAAGAGTTTTATGGTTTCATGACTTACATTCAGGTCTTTGATTCATTTCGAATTTACTTTTGTGTATGGGGTTAGACCGTGATCCAGTTTCATTCTCTTACATGTAGCTGTCCAGTTTTGCCAGCACCATCTGTTGAAGAGACTGTCATTTCCCCATTGTATGTCCATGGCTCCTTTATCGTATATTAATTGACCATATATGTTTGGGTTAATGTTTGGAGTCTCTAGTCTGCTCCATTGGTCTGTGGCTCTGTTCTTGTGCCAGTACCAAATTGTCTTGATTACTGTGGCTTTGTAGTAGAGCTTGAAGTTGGGGAGCGAGATCCCACCCACTTTATTCTTCCTTCTCAGGATTGCTTTGGCTATTCAGGGTCTTTGGTGTTTCCATATGAATTTTTGAACTATTTGTTCCAGTTCATTGAAGAATGCTGTTGGTAATTTGATAGGGATTGCATCGAATCTGTATATTGCTTTGGGCGGGATGGCTATTTTGACGATATTAATTCTTCCTAGCCAGGAGCATGGGATGAGTTTCCATTTGTTAGTGTCCTCTTTAATTTCTCTTAAGAGTGACTTGTAGTTTTCAGGGTATAAGCCTTTCACTTCCTGGGTTAGGTTTATTCCTAGGTATTTTATTCTTTTTGATGCTATTGTGAATGGAATTGTCTTCCTGATTTCTCTTTCTATTAGTTCATTGTTAGTGTATAGGAAAGCCACAGATTTCTGTGTGTTAATTTTGTATCCTGCAACTTTGCTGAATTCCAATATTAGTTCTAGTAGTTTTGGAGTGGAGTCTTTAGGGTTTTTTTTATGTACAATATCATGTCATCTGCAAATAGTGACAGTTTGACTTCTTCTTTACCAATCTGGATTCCTTGTATTTCTTTGTTTTGTCTAATTGCCGTGGCTTGGACCTCCAGCACTATGTTGAATAACAGTGGGGAGAGTGGGCATCCCTGTCTTGTTCCCAATATCAGAGGAAAAGCTTTCAGCCTTTCGTTGTTCAGTATGATGTTAGCTGTGGGTTTATCTCATATGGCCTTTATTATGTTGAGGTACTTGCCCTCTATACCCATTTTCTTGAGAGTTTTTATCATGAATGGATGTTGAATTTTGTCGAATGCTTTTTCAGCATCTATGGAGATGATCATGTGGTTTTTGTCCTTTTTGTTGATGTGGTGGATGATGTTGATGGATTTTTGAATGTTGTTCCATCCTTGCATCCCTGGGATGAATCCCACTTGGTCATGGTGTATGATCCTTTAGATGTATTTTTGAATTCGGTTTGCTAATATTTTGTTGAGTATTTTTGCATCTACATTCAACAGGGATATTGGTCTGTAGTTTTCTTTTTTGGTGGGGTCTTTGCCTGGTTTTGGTATTAGGGTGATGTTGGCTTCATAGAATGAGTTTGGGAGTATTCCCTCCTCTTCTATTTTTTGGAAAACTTTAAGGAGAATGGGTATTATGTCTTCTCTGTATGTCTGATAAAATTCCGAGGTAAATCCATCTGGCCTGGGGGTTTTGTTCTTGGGTAGGTTTTTGATTACCACTTCAATTTTGTTGCTGGTAATTGATCTGTTTAGATTTTCTGTTTATTTCTGGGTCAGTCTTGGAAGGTTGTATTTTTCTAGGAAGTTGTCCATTTCTCCTAGGTTTTCCAGCTTGTTAGCATATAGATTTTCATAGTATTCTCTAATAATTCTTTGTATTTCTGTGGGGTCCGTCGTGATGTTTCCTTTCTCGTTTCTGATTCTGTTGATGTGTGTTGATTCTCTTTTTCTCTTAATAAGTCTGGCTAGAGGCTTATCTATTTTGTTTATTTTCTCGAAGAACCAGCTCTTAGTTTCATTGATTTTTTTTTCGACTGTTTTATTCTTCTCAGTTTTATTTATTTCTCCTCTCATCTTTATTATGTCCCTCCTTCTGCTGACCTTAGGCCTCATTTGTTCTTCTTTTTCCAATTTCGATAATTTTGACATTAGACCATTCATTTGCGATTGTTCTTCCTTCTTTAAATATGCCTGGATTGCTATATACTTTCCTCTTAAGACTACTTTCGCTGCGTCCCACAGAAGTTGGGGTTTTCTGTTATTGTTGTCATTTGTTTCCATATATTGCTGGATCTCCATTTTAATTTGGTCATTGATCCATTGATTATTTAGGAGTATGTTGTTAAGCCTCCATGTGTTTGTGAGCCTTTTTGCTTTCTTTGTACAATTTATTTCTAGTTTTATACCTTTGTGGTCTATAAAGTTGGTTGGTAGGATTTCAATCTTTTTGAATTAACTGAGCCTCTTTTTGTGGCCTAGTATATGGTCTATTCTGGAGAATGTTCTGTGTGCACTTGAGAAGAATGTGTATCCTGTTGCTTTTGGATGTAGAGTTCTATAGATGTCTATTAGGTCCATCTGTTCTAGTGTGTTGTTCAGTGCCTCTGTGTCCTTACTTATTTTCTGTCTGGTGGATCTGTCCTTTGGAGTGAGTGGTGTGTTGAAGTCTCCCAAAATGAATGCATTGCATTCTATTTCCTCCTTTAATTCTGTTAGTATTTGTTTCACATATGTTGGTGCTCCTGTATTGGGTGCATATATTTTTTTAATGGTTATATCTTCTTGTTGGACTGAGCCCTTTATCATTATTTAATGTCCTTCTTTATCTCTTGTTACTTTCTTTGTTTTGAAGTCTATTTTGTCTGATACTAGTACTGCACGACCTGCTTTTTTCTCCCTGTTGTTTGCATGAAATACGTTTTTCCATCCCTTGACTTTTAATCTGTGCATGTCTTTGGGTTTGAGGTGAGTCTCTTGTAAGCAACATATAGATGGGTCTTGCTTTTTTATCCATTCTATTACTCTGTGTCTTTTGATTGGTGATTTCAGTCCATTTACATTTAGGGTGATTATTGAAAGATATGTACTTATTGCCATTGCAGGCTTTAAGTTTGTGGTTACCAAAGGTTCAAGGTTAGCTTCTTTACTATCTTACTGTCTAACTTAACTTGCTTATTGAGCTATAATAAACACTGTCTGATGATTCTTTATTTCTCTCCCTTCTTATTCCTCCTCCTCCATTCTTCATATGTTGGATGTTTTGTTCTGTGCTCTTTTTAGGAGTGCTCCCACCTACAGCAGTCCCTCTAAAATACCCTGTAGAGGTGGTTTGTGGGAGGCAAATTCCCTCAACTTTTGCCTGTCTGGGAATTGTTTAATCCCTCCTTCATATTTAAATGATAATTGTGCTGGATACAGTATCCGTAGTGTGAGGCCCTTCTGTTTCACTGCATTAAATATATCATGTCATTCTCTTCTGGCCTGTAACGTTTCTATTGAGAAGTCTGATGATAGCCTGATGGGTTTTCCTTTGTAGGTGACCTTTTTTCTCTCTCTGGCTGCCTTTAATACTCTGTCCTTGTCCTTGATCTTTGCCATTTTAATTATTATGTGTCTTGGTGTTGTCCTCTTTGGGTTCCTTCTGTTGGGAGTTCTGTGTGCTTCCGTAGTCTGAGCAAATATTTCCTCCCCCAGTTTGGGGAAGTTTTCAGCAATTATTTCTTCAGGGACACTTTCTATCCCTTTTTCTCTCTCTTCTTCTTCTGATACCCCTATAATGCAGACATTGTTCCTTTTGGATTGATCACACAGTTCTCTTAATATTGTTTCATTTCTGGAGATCCTTTTATCTTCCTCTGCATCAGCTTCTATGCATTCCTGTTCTCTGGTTTCTATTCCATTAATGGCCTCTTGCATCCCGTCCATTCTGCTTTTAACTCCTTCCAGAGATTGTTTTATTTCTGTAGTCTCCCTCTGTACTTGCTCCTTTAGCTCTTGCATATTTCTCTGCAGATCCATCAGCAGGGTTATGATTTTTATTTTGAATTCTTTTTCACAGAGACTGTTTAGGTCTATCTCTGCAGGTCCTCTCTCAGGGGTTGTCTGGGCTATTTTGGACTGGACTGAATTCTTCTGCCTTTTCATGGTGATAGCGGTGGCTGTAGGCAGGTAGCGGGTGTGTCAGCTGGGAGCAGAAAGTCCTTTCCTGCTTGCTGGACACCTTGCCCTTCTGCGCTGCCTGTGTCAGTTACCAGCACTCCTGGAGCAGCCACAGGGTTAATCCCCTAAGTTGCTGTGGGTGGGGTCTCCGTCAGCAGCGCAGAGCCCTGTGGGGAGTGGCAGGCATGCCAGGTGCACTCCTCTGTGAAAGTGGCGCCCCTGCCGGGCAGCTGTGTACCAGCAGTGACCTTTGGGTCTGGCCTGGGTGGCTGTGTGTTGGGCTGGGATTCTGGGCAGCTGCTGGGTGTGTGGTTGCTCCTGGGCCACTCCTCCACTGCTGCCACCGGCTCCTGCAGGCTACTCCCGGGCCCCTCTGGTGTCGCGGCCACCAGTGTGTGCAGGCCACTCCCGGGCTGCTTGGTTGCCACTGTGGTGGGCTTGCACGGGCCGCTACTGGTCCCCTCTGGCTCCGCCGCCCACATTGCATGCTGCCGCTCTCCCACTACTGGGCTGGTGTGTCGGGGTCTGTGCCAGTTGGGGGAACGACTGGCAGGCTGCTTAGTGCCATGAGGGGCTTCAGAGCTGTGCTGCTGCCCAGGGGGTTAGGGCGCCTAAAGGTCCCCGGGATTCCCAGCTGCTGGCTAAGTGTGCTGGGACAACTTCGTCCAGCTGTGGGGTCCCTGTCCCTTTAAGACTTGCAAAAAGCACTTGCTTTTCTTTTGTCTCAGGGGTGCCGGTTGTGGGGACCTGCCCGCAGGTTTGGTTTTCCGTTTCTTTAATATCCAGCACCCCGTGCACCGTGGGTCTGTGCTCTGGTGTGGATTTCTAGAGTTGGTTGTTTGGCAGTCCTGGGCTTCCACTCCCTCCCTGTTCTGATTCCTTTCTTCCTGCTGGGTTCTGGGGTGGGGGGGCGTTCGGGTCCTGCCTGGCCATGGATTGTATCTTACCCTCTTCGTGTGAAGTTGAGTTTTTGCAGATGTAGATGTAGCCTGACTGTTGTAATGTATCCACTAGTGTCTCTTTTAGGAGTAGTTGTATTTATTGTATTTTCATAAATATATATGTTTTTGGGAGGAGATTTCCACTGAACTACTCACCCTGCCATCTTGGCTCCGCCCCCTCCATTTTGATTTTTTAGAGGCAAAGTGAGATAACTTGACGGAACCAAGAGATTCCAACATTTAATCCACATCCAATCTGAAGCTAAAATAATGTGTTGATTATTTTCTTGATGGGGCAGGTGAGTATCAGGGAATAGCCAGAAAGAAGGGCCACAGGGGAAAGATCAGACCCAATCTGAAGCAATGATCTTCAGTTACCAACAAGAGAACTGGGAACCCAGTGCAAGGAGAGAGAGAGACAATCATTTTCTACAGTCATTACAGAGCAATACTGGTGGGGCCTGGGGGACGGGAGAGAAGACTCTTACCATGTCCTCATTTAGCAAATAGGCCCAGAGCGCACAAGGGCAGGTGGCTGAACCAAGACAATGAAACTGTCCCAGTGGGGTGGGAAGGGGCAGAGAGGGAGGAAGCCAGCTCCCAGTTGCCTCAGGTGGCCTGGGAGGAAAATGCTTTGTTACACATAAAAATCACAAAGGAGAAGCTTGAGTGCAAGAGGGAAAGGAGTCCTGTGTCAGCACGAGAGATGCGGTCACATCCAGGTCGCTTTCCCTCCTTTATGAGGCCGCTACAAATATGTCCAAACCTATGATGATTTTAATGACATTTGTTATTAATAAGGCACATTATGTTCTCTAGGAGATCACAGCCTGGTGGGAGAAAAGGGCAAATAAATAAGTATAATGTTACTTTATAAATTCTGGAATTCCATGACCTGTAATAGGAAACGGAATGGAATGGGGTTAAGAGCCTGGTACCTGGGACTCTCCTCTCATATCAGTGTTAGTTTGTTTGCTCAAACTACAATTTGCTTAAAAGAGTGAATGATCTAAAGAGCATTCCTACTCTGTGAAATCACTGTGAAGTGATTTTCAAAAAGAACTGCTTGAAGAGAGAGGCTGGCAGTTCTCTGACAAGGGGAGGACCTTCCCTGTGGCCTCTGGAAACCAAACCAAAACAAACCTGGAACTGGCTTCACATAGGAGCCCAGGGGCCAGTGGAGCAGCAGATAGGCATTTCATTTCTGATTAGGTCTTGAGTCAAAACTCAGGTGATGAGGCTCTTCCGGGAGGCCTAACCAGAGAGGTGGACAGATAGATACTGGCCACTGGTAAAAGCTGGGCAACTTGCACAGTCTTTCTGAGGAGGAAACGTAGAGAAGGACTGCTGGCCTCTAGCCGATGGTTCTTAAGCAGGGTGCTCACGGGCATACCTGAGGAGCCTTTTGAGCCTAAACGAACCTAGGTATTCTGACTGGGTGGGAAGTAATCAGCTCCCAAGGTCCATAGATCACTGACTGTACAAATCTTTCTCGACTTACAGTGGGGTTAAGCTCTGATAAACACAGCAAAATTTGAAAACATTTAATCCATCTAACCTGCCAAACAGCATAGCTAAGTCTGGCCTACCTTAAACATGCTCAGAACATTCACAGTAGCCTACCGTTGGGCAAACTCATCCATCACAAAGCTTATTTAATTATAAAGTGCTGCACAGCTCATGTAATTTATTGAATACTGTAGTGAACGTGAAAACCACAGTGGTCGTAAGTGTACCTGTTATTCACCCCTGTGGCCGCATGGCTGGCTGGGGGCTGGGCTCCCCGCGGCTGCCCAGCACCACGACAATCTAATGCCACAGCATGACGCTAGCCCGGGAGCAGATCAACATTTAAACTTCACGGGATAGTTTCTATTGAACACATACTGCTTCGACACTATCATAAAGTCAAAAAATTATGAAGTTGAAATGTTTCATGTCCAGGACTGCGTCTGTATTCCCTTTTATAATTACCATGTACCTCTAAGTAGGGAGATACCTGTCTGGCTTACGAGGGCCAGTCCTGCTCTGTGCTTGTTGTCCTGATGTGCTTATTAATTACACTCATTTCACCCACAGGTGTCTCCATTTGGATTATGTAGATTATGAAATATAGGCTCACTCAGTCTCAGTGAGGACCGTCAGCTTTTCAGAGACCACCCTTGCCCCCACACTCCCGTCCCTTACTGCCAGTCTGGGAATAAAACATCACAAATATTTGAAGAATACTAACTTTCACTTAAAAACTAACCACCTGGCCTGGGACTTAGCTGCCCCCAGACCTGTGTGTGAAGCTCCAAAGCACTCCAATGTGTAAACCCACGACCTTACTTATTCTATCTGAAGCCCACAAACACCCTCTTAAGGTCATTTCCTTGTCTCCTGGGTGGTAAGCTTCTATCTCCCCAGTTAGACTGTAAATTCCTGAGAGGCCAGGTTCCCTCCGTCACCTGCAGGGCCTGGACCTGTGCTTTGCAGGTAGGGCAAGTGCGGCAGTAAAAGAAGACATGACCTCCACCAGGAAGCCGTCAAGGTCTCTGCTCAACAGTTAATGGCTGGGACATTGGCACAGGGCAGGGTTTAGGGCACAGGAAGCTGCAGGTGCCCCGGGTGACTGGGCAGCAGGCCAGCCTCACAGGTGCAGCTGTCACCTGGCGTGGCGGGGGGCTGTGCTCAGAGGCACAACACCATGGACTCACTTTTCATCATGAACAGAAGGATCTTATTACACCAGCAGGAGGGATTAAGGCTCTAAGCTGGACATGTTTGTGGACACAAACTGGGAGGACCTTCTGAGATGTGTCACTCGCCAGTGGCTGGGAGTTCTGGTGCGACTAGAGTTTTCCTTTCCCACAGGGGACACAGTGTCCCTCATCACCAAAGCCAGTCCTCAAGGGAACGGTATTTTAGGATGAGGGTCGCCTGCTCAGTTTTCTTTAACAAGGATTAAACCTTCTATTCCACAACAGGGGTGAGGTGCAATACGTGAGCACACCCGGGAATTTACATGACTGGGATTTACTGACTGAGGAAGGGTGGGAGGTCAGGGTGTCCACGGAGAAATGCAGGGCACCAGGTAATTAGGGTGAGCAGCTTCAGAACAAAATGGGAGCTGACTCTTGCACACTACGGGAAATGAACCGGAATCTTGCATTATAAACAGGCACCCTGGGAACCAAGGCTCAGCTGTAACAATGGAAGACACGTGAAATGGATAAAGGGTATTTGACAATAATACTGTAAAATCACTTAAGTCAATAGTTTTGCTACCTAACCCCTCACTCAGCCTTAAATGAGAGTGACTGATTCACTGGAATGTCTTCTCTTACTTCTTCCTTTGTGCACAAGGGGCAGAATTTTCATCGATTCACTCAATGACATGTATGGAGCATGTACTATGAGCTACACATTCTGAGGCACTGAAAATAGTGATAATAATTTGCTGATTATCTACTAAGTGCCAGGTACTTTGTCACATGCTTGACGTACATTATCTTGTTTTATCTTCACAGCCCCCTATGAGGTAGGTACTATTATTTCCCCTGTGGCTGATGGGAATCTGATTTGGACAGGTTAACTCTCCTGTTCAAATGGCAGAGATAGGGTTCAGGCCCGCTGACCCGAATCCCTGCTCTTAAGCACTACATTATATTCCTTAAGCCAAATCTGAACTGCTGCCCCAAAGGTAGCTGGGAGTATTCCTCCGGTCCTCTGCTGTACCACAGGGGCTATTAAATATGGTTAAGAAGAGGAAGGAAAGCATAGCGGCTTCCCCCTCCCTAAGCCTGCCCTCGAGCCTCCTGGTGAGCAGTGCCGCATCTGTGGATGGGTGTCATTTGGCTTATCTGCTAACCCACGGCAGGAGCTGCCTCCCTGCAGCCCACCACTTGGGGGTGGAGGGTGGCAGCCTCTCCAGGGACAGCCTGCTTAGGCAGCTCTGAGGGTGACCCAAGTTCCTGATTACACTGATCCAGAACCACTAGTTCTAGTTTTCATTCACTTTTCTTTGAGAAGTCATTCTGATACAATCTTTCTTGAAGCTCCCTTTAAATTCATTCAATCTGGGCTTCCTATCCTGGCTTATTTTGTTTTAAACTGTGATAAAATATACATAACACAAAATTTACTATCTTACCCATTGTACAGCTCGGTGGTATTAAACATATTCACATTGTTGAGCAACTATCACCATGATCATCTCCATAACTCCTTTCATCTTGGAGAACTGAAACTCTATACCAATTAAACAGTACCTCCCTATTCCCACCCTTCCTCGGTCCTGGACATCCCACCATTTTGCTGTCTCTGATTTTGACTACTCTAAATACCTCATATAAGTGGAGTCTACAGTCTCTGTCTTTCTGTGATTGGCTATTTCACTTAGCCTAAGTCCTGAAAGTTCATCCATGTTGTAGCACGCTGCAGAATTTCCTTCCTTGTCAAGGCTGAATAACATTCTATTGCATGTATATACCACATTCTGCTTATCAATCCATCCATCCATTTATTCAGTCTTCTTTAACTTCTTTCAGCAATGTTTTGTAGTTTTTATTACTCAAGTCTTTCACCTCCTTGGTTAATTAATTCCTAAGTATTTTATTCTTTCTGATACTGTTGTAAGTGGAAATGCTTCTGTAATTGTCTATTCAAGTTATTCAATGTTAGTGTATAGAAATGCAAGTGATTTTTGTATGTTGGTTTTTTATCCTACGACTTTGCTGAATTCATTTATTCATCCTAACAGTTATTTGTCTTTAGGGCATTCTCAGTATAAGATGATATCATTAAAATAAACTTTAAGTGAAGGTTTTCTGAGGTAACTTTGATCATTTCTTACAAATATTTTCCACACGAACCAGAACTCAGGTTGGGGGGAAGGAAGGGCAAATGACCTCCAAATCTACTTTTAGATTAGAGGTCAGCCATGAATTATACAGCAAATCATAATATTTTTTGAACATATATAACCCCATCAAACTGTCTTTGTCTTCCAGCATCTCAGAAAACATTCTGAGACAGGAGAAAGGGGTGGAAGGGCGTGTATGTGTGAGTGTGAGAGCCAGAGAGAGCGAGACACAAACATGTTTACTTTCCTCAAGTCTAAAGGTAGCTCCCATTAGAATCAATAGAAGTAATACGTCCTCCCCAGGAGACTGTTAACTGACAAGGGGGAGCCTGTACAGCAGAGAGGAAAAGGCAAACAGAAGGGCTCCATATGGATCTCTGGGTTTTAACAGACAGGCATGCAATCTTGAGGACTGGACAGAATACTAATGGGAAAAAAAATTCAATAATGCCATCAAGAGAAAGTGCTGTAGAAAAGCACTAAACCCGCTCACACATAATTAGCTAATTAGGACCCTTATTAAGCTGCTGAATCTGCCCCCCCAAGTCCGAATAATGTGTGCTAAGCCCAAACATCTTGGGGGAACACACTGCCTCCCTCAAATTACTTATACACCCTTCAGGGGCAAGAATTTAGAGGTTCATTCAGCAAAATATTTTGATGCCTGGAATGTGTCAGATATAGATCTCAGTGCTCGCGATCTGGCAGGAACCAAACCCCTGGTACATGGCGCTTTCATTTAACTGGGAGAGACGGACAATAGTCATATAAATCTGCACTATGTCCGGAGTAACCCATGAGACAGATGGATGGTGAGAGGCAGGGTGATATACTTAATAATTAGCAGAAGGAGCCCTCTCAGATGAGGGGACCTGTGGGCGAGACTGAAGGAAGTGAGGAGAGAAAAAACTGGGGTGAGAGCATCTTAGACTTCTTTATACACCACCTAGCAGCTGTTACATAAGTTGACCCTAACAAGTGCTTAGAAAGAGTGATTTACCAACTTGGTGATCCTCTAAGTCTGTTACTTATGATGACTGAAAGGATTAAAGGAAGCAGAATCCGAGTGCTTACTGCATTATCTAGTTGAGTGGCTCTCAACTGGGGCTGATTTTGCCTGCCAGAGGACACCTGGCAATGTCTGAGGACATTTTGATGATCGCGACCTGGGGGAAGGGGGAGGGTACTACTGGCACATCCTATGGAAAGGCCAAAGGTGCTATTAAACATCCTACATTGGACCAAAGAAGTCCACATGGCCAAGAATGAATGGGCCCAAAATGTCAGCCGTGCTACTGCTGAGAAACCTTGATTTGGTGCCCAGACACGCAGCCAAATCTCTGATGAGAGCAGAGGGACCAGGCAGGAGCAGCTCTTGCCAACAACCTCGTCAAGCCTCCACCTATCAGCAAACAGCATAGATCCAAGGCCCCTGGGGTGTCCTTGGAGCATCCTTCCAAGCTTGGTGACCAACTGAGTTGGGTGGTTTCAAAGCCACATGGGGGATTTACTCATAAAGCAACACTTCCTGCATGCCTTTGGTATGACAGGGCAAGGAGACACGATGTGGGCCCAGTCATCAAAGACTTTACAGCCTAGGGAGGATGGGAGGCATGAAGACAAACACCTGCAATCTGACAAGGGCCACAGGGGGTAGAAATGAAATGATGTAGGGGGAGGGAGTAATGCCTTTCATTGAAGTGACCCAGATCGGTTTAATATATGAGGTATCGTCTGAATGGGGCTTTGACAGTGTGTAGGCTTTAGACAGGCAGAGAGGGAAGTAGAGAGGATCTTCTAAGTAGAGGTAAGATGTGAACAGATGAAAAGGTATGGAATAATAATAACAGTATTACTAGCAACTGCCCTCTAATAAATCCCCTCTGCAGGACAGAGGTGGTGCCAAGTACTTTACCATGACAATTGGAGCCTAAACTGAAAACTGATACATACAAATCAGATGAAGCCTAGCATGACCCAAAGTGACTTGAATTCCCATATTATCCATTTCAAAAAGATAATGAAACATGGTCAGTGTTACCTGGGGACAGTTGCATAAATACCGAAGCAGTTCACCAATATACTGAATGACAGTGACGTTATATTTTCTGCAGTCATCCCAAAACTGGCTGGCTGAAAATTTGGTCCGCAAAACAAGAGTAGCACCTACAGAGAAGTATATGTAAAATGTTGATAACAAAACGCTACAAAAAAACTTCCTTGATTATATTTGTCATTTTTGAAAGGTAGAAATTTAAATACTGACTATATTCGCAAACGAATCTTGTGTACCAATAATGTTCAGTTCAAAACATTAATAGGACATGGTTTGGTCTACAGAAACTTCCAATCTAGTGGGAAGATAGGTACAAGAGTCTTTCTAATAAAAGTCAGGGCACAATAAATAAGAGGTTCAAATGAAGCCCTAAGGTAATATGAGCTTGGGAGAGTATGTGTACATGTGTGTGCATGTAGATTAATTCTGCTTGGGAGCAGGGCTGAGAAAGGCACATTTTGGAAGAGGTGAATTTGAATTAGGTCTAAGGAATGGATATGGAGAAAGATGAGGGAATTCCAGAGAGAGGAAAAAGCAGGAACATCAAGACAGGACAGTCCAGAAAGTGCTGGAGGGTAGCCGAGACTCAGCTGGCCTATGACTGGAGTGGTAAAGAGTGGGTGGGTCAGAGAGGTGAACCTGGTGAAGCAGTGAGGGGTGCAATCACGGACAGCTTGGAAGTACCAGGTGCAGGAGCCAGACGTAATTTTCTAGGCAATGGAGAACCAGGGTCTTGAGCAAGCGGGAGGATTCTTCTTTGATAGGTGAGGTATGAATGCTTCCCAAAGATGTCCATGTCCTAATCCACAGAACCTGTGAATATGTCACTTTACATGGGAAAAAGGACTGTATATGTGTGACTAAGTTAAAGATCTTGAGATGAGAAGATCATCCTGGATTATGTGTGTGGGCCCAATGCAATCACAAGGGTTCTTGTAAGAGGAGGGCAAGATGGTCAAGAGCAGAAAGAAATGGGATGATGGCAGCAAAATGTTGAAGTGATGTGTTTTAAAGACAGAAGAAGAGGCCAGGAACCAAGGAATGCAGGCAGTCTAGGAGCTAGAAAAAGCAAGGAAATGATTCTTTCCTAAAGCTTCCAGAAGAAAGGCAGCCCTGCTGACACCCTGATTTGAGGACCTCTGACCTTTAAAACAGTAAGACAATAAAATTGTGTCATTTTTAAGCCACTAAGTTTGTTGCAATTTGTTACAGCAGCAATAGAAAGCTAATACAATGGGAAGAAATAATGTGTTGATCATATGAGACCTAATTATAGGCATGAAATGTAGTCAATAAAAAAACTCACAAATATTTTTCATGTTATTATATACAGAAGTGCAATGTTTTGGAAGAGGAAACTTTTTTAAAATACAATTTTTTTTTTTAGCATGTATCTGTGGTGCTTCAGTAAATAGGTGAGTGATGATTTGTCCGTTTGGAGCCTCAGAGTCACCTGTTCCTTATGCACGAGCACCCTGACCAGGCCCAGGCACTTCTTGCTCATTTGGAGGTTGCTAACTGATGCCAGGTTACATATTTTATAGCTGATCAACAAGCTAATGAGGCATAGAAACAGAGGCTTGGGCAGTCATATATAAACATGCATAGGCATATGTGTTATTACATGTACATACACAATTATTTTAAATGGAATGCCACATGGGAGAAAAAATAAGTTTTTTTTTTTTTCTTAGCTCAGTTAGTTAAAGAGAGAGCTTCCGGGAAGAGGTGGCTATTAGACTGAGCCTTAATTTATACAAGTAGCATAAATCCTACTGAAAGGACAGAGGATGGCAACTTAATTTGAATGGTAAGGTTTCAGAAGGAAAGAGAAGAGATGGAAAGCCCGGTATTTTGACATGAGCTGAGGAGCTGTGAGTTCAGGGGAGGGTAAAGTAGAATGGAGACAACTGAAAGAGAAGTTTAGGATGCTGACGAAGATCAAATGCAGATTTCTGAAGATGGAAATGACACAGAAGAATTATCTATGGACTCTAAGAATCAAGGGTCCTAACCTGGATAAAAACTGAAAACATCTTAAAGTTTCCTCCTTGATAAAGCAAACAATTACAGCATTATATAATCAGACAAGCAGGCAGGAGAAAATGTAAGTTATTTTAGATACTTGCAGTGGGTGAACCAAATAGCCCTGTTAACATTGAAATAAACGTGCCTGGCACACAGGAAAGTAGCCAAATTTTGTGTTACTTTTCCTGATGAACTCATGTGAAAGTGTGCTGAACTACAATGCCTTATCCTTATTGAGAGAAAAAGCTTACCAGTTATCAGACATCCGTGTAGGCCAATCATAAGTGCAGCACTGTGGTACAAGGGGAGCGTCGTATAGATGATATCATCTTCCTTGATCCCAGCTACAACAGTAAGGGCGCATCCGTACCACAGGCGATGGTGATTGATCGTCGCAGCTTTTGGAAGACCTTTGCAAAGATACAAGAGAAAGCGTGAGTGAGCCAAGAGCCGTCATTTAGACACGTGGTCTGGGAGAGAGATCTGGCTCAGGAAGATTCAGCAACTAGGGAACTTGCACAGCGGACGTCCATGATTAGTCAGACTAGAAGTCGGCACATTTTTTTCTGTGAAGACCTATAGTAAATGTTTCAGGCTTTGCAGGGCCCTACATGCCTCTCCTGCAACTATACAACTCTGCAATTATAGCAGATAGAGGCCAAATACATGAAAGAATGAATGTGGCTGTGTTCTGATAAAACTTTATTTTAAAAAACCAGTGAGGGGGCTGGATGTGGCCCACAGGCCATAGTTTGCTGACCCCTGGATTAGATGGTTATTACAGCAGTAATTTGAAGAGAAAGGAATGTCTATAGAATTTCTGCTCCATGCCTACCACCATGCAAGGTATTTTCAAAATTTCATTCTCAAAATTTGCTAATCCACAGATGAGAAGGCTGAGATTTAGAGAGATTAAATAGCCTATACAGCCCATCACCTTCATAGCCATCTTTATGTATTTCTTATATATTCTTCTAGAGCTTCTTTGAATATAAATACAAACAAATATGAACATTTGCTCATATATTCTTGTCCTGCCCCTATTTAAAAAAATGTGCCCATTCTTTTGAGCTTTTTTCCCCCTAAAATAACAATGTATCTTGGAGATCTGTTCATATTTGTACATAGAAATTTCCCTTACATATTAATTCATTTATTCTTTCTCATTATGCTGCATCAAGTCTTTTGTATGTAAATTTATTTACATTATTTTGCCATTTCACATGATAACGCAGTGAATATCCTGGTCCACATGGCAGTTTACACTATGAATGATGCTCTATCTGTAGGATAAAATTTGCTGATGTAAGATTGTGGGGTCAAAAGATATGTCTTTGTAATTTTGATAGCTACTGCCACATTGCCGGCTATAAGGGCTATCCCCATTCATTCTCCCACTACCAATATGTGAGTGTACCTTTTCCTCCAAACACTGAGAGTGTGCTCTGAAATGCTGGGATTTCTGCCAATTTGAAAGGTGAAAAATGGTATCCATTTTAAACATGGAATTTGCTACATATGAAAATATCACAAAAACTATTAAAAGGTGTAGTTTTAGTAGACTAGACTAAATACATTTGCATTTTCTTTACCATAATTTACACAGTTGTTTTGTAAGACTCTGTTAAAAGGGTATGCTTCTATTATTTCCCACAGGAAGTCAGTTTAGTTGGGGAGGGCATGAAGCAATTACTAAGGGGCTTGGGCTGGAGTTTAAGTTCTGATTAGGTAAACTGGCTTTATGAAGAGGAAGACAGTTGGCTGGAGACTCAAATCCTGCAATACCTGGTACCCTAGCTGGGCATTAGCTGAAAAACAGCAATTCCCTGTAAGGCAAAGCAGTATGGCCAGTAAACTACCATCACTGTAAACACAATTCAAAGTCCATTTTCTCTGGCAGTGAGCCCATGGCACTGTGTTAGTATGAAGCCCTCATTCTACACTAATATCAAGAAATAGAAGAAAGTATCAATAAATCAGTTGTATTCACCACAGAAAGGAATCATTCGGAGAGTGAAAGCTCTGAATTACACTTTTTAAAAAAGAAATGCACATTCTTTGCTGCTTTGAAGTATTTTCAGATATTTCCTAATTTATGATTTTGTATCAATGAGGAAACAAGAATAATTGGTAACAATTATATAACTTTGTGCTAATGACTGCCATGGAGGAACAGGGAAAACATTTTGTTCTCCAATTGCTTAAAGAAGTTCTTTTAATTAATTCTTCTAATTAATGTGTATAAGAGTAACTTAGCAAATATTATATTCAGAGGTAAGGAGAAAGGTAAAATGAACATCAAGGCACTTATCTTCCTATTAAACATAAATTCTGAATCACAGGATTAAATCAAGAGGTGTTCATTCCCTTTTTCTACCTAAAATGGGCTTTACATTTGACTGCCAAAATGTGCATTGTGAAGAAGTTCTATACTTGTCTCATTAGCATTGAGACTAGAATTTCCTGTCACTAACCAAGGGCTCATTTTATCTCCATTATATCCCAAAGTTTACAATTTGATTTTACCACCTTATTAAGAAATGAGGGTAAAAATCCCACACATTGAGGTGAATCTGTATTAGTGGATGCAGTTGATTAATCATGTCATTCCACCATTCTGTTTGCATGGCAATAAGCAACTTTTGACACATAAAAAAATGATAGCCACTATGCTTTGGGCAACAGTTTTAATTATGTGTCAGAATTCCCTTCTCATTTATTCCCAGCATCGCCTCATTTACTTAATGAAAATGCTCAGCAAGAGTGACTGTATGAGAGGAAGTTAAACTCAGGTCCAGGAACCAGGCGATCAGATGGGTGCGGAGGGACTGTTGAGGTGAAGGAGAGAGTGCCTATAGTCTGGTGTGGAGAAAAAAGGTGCAAACGAACCTTTAGCCTTATCTATAATTATAATGTTTGATTATTTTACAAGGAGATGGCATGCTATGCATGTATTACCTGCTTAAATTAAAATTTTGACCAAAAGAAAGATTCACATGTTGCTTTGCAATTTAATAGTAACAATTAGCATGCTGGTGCTGGCTTCCTGTCCACTTAAATATTATTACCTCTGGTAACATTTTCCCTGGCTTAGAGCAGGCAGACACTAAAGATGTGCTGAATGGGAGAATTAGGAGGAACTGGGGCAAAGCGATCAGTTGTATGAGCTGTGGTATCCACTAAAATGTGAGTCCTGACACTTCTACTTATCTTGGGAAGTTCTTAACCTCTCAAGCATCAGTTTCTGAGTTTGCAAAATGGGAATAAGGTTCAGATCCATCTTAAGGTGGTGGGAGAATTGTAGGAACCAAGGAGCCCATGGGAGAATGCCTAGGACAGCCTATCCTTAATATTGCCTGGCTCATATAGCAGCATTCCAATAACACTTAACTGGCCATGGTTTTCCTTAGTGGCTCACAAAATAAGGGTGCCGCTTACACTGAAAGGCATGCTAGATTTGAAGAAATATGATATTAGGCTCTGAGCTAGACTGATCCTACACCCATAGCACCAAACAACTCCAAGTCAGTCCTGCATGGGAAGACAGTCAACAAAACATTTATATAAACAAGCCCATTATTGCCCTATAGTCTGGCATTCCATTTGTAATAGGTTACACTTTATATGAACTCAGGATATAATATAATCAAAATACAACAATCACTAAAAAAAATTCCAACAACCTATTCAGTGCCAAATTTCATCCATCAGCATAACTATTTTTACAGTTCTTGGTTAACCTCTTTATCTACACACCAACTAGGGGGAAATATATGTGGCTTGGAGAAACCCAAATGGGATCATATGCTATGAAATAAGATCAGTTCCCACAGGCATAGAGCTAAATCCTCTGAAGTATTAGTTATCTGATAAGTTTTATCAAAGAAAGAGAACATTTGAAAACCTAACCCAACATTTAACTCCTTCAGTAGATTCTTTGAGATCCTTTGAGATTCTTTGAGAATCCTCTTTCTTTTTACCTGTGGTTCCAGAAGTATAAATGTATACAGCAGGAGTGGAGAAAGTGACCTCAGATCTCCATGACTCGGGGATAGGATCAGCCGACACTTGGTCCACTTTGTCTAGGAGAGAGCCGACCCCATCCGTGTTGGAAGTTCTGCTCACGTAATAGATGGATACATCATCTTTTTGCAGGCTGGGCAGCACCTCTTCAATAGCAGCTTGGAGTTCTTAATAAGAACAAAAACCCAAACAAATTAAATTGGTCCATTAAAGTTCTGTAGAGCAATGAGCTTCATGGTAATTTTGCTTTCACCATAATTTTGCCTAAAATGTGTGAATTATAAAAAGTGATGCTTTTAATTATGCATTTTTAAACATGGAATTTGCTACATATGAAAATATCACAAGATTCCAATATTTGAGGTATGGTTGGGTTTTGATGGTTTCATGAGCAGCAGACAGTGGGTTGACATCTGTACAAATGGACATATGGGTAAAAACCAGGATATTTAAGTATTAACATGTGCATATCTGGTATACATCTCAAAATACTCCAGAAATGAATTTGTTTATTCCTAATATGTGCCCCACAAAACTACTGATGAAAAACATTTTTAAGGGAGGAAAAGACAAACAGAAATGAGAGCCAGGATAACTAATAAACACAGAAGTCATTTAAAAAAGCATATCAGTAGTAAGTAGTTCCCTAAGGAGGTTCAGCAATTCTGAGATATAAGTTCCAAACTTCAAAAGACCATTCTCTGGTCTGAGGAAAAAAATGGACTGATAAGTATGTTTTTCAAACTGTGGGTCACAATATAGTGGTGGACTGTTAAAGACATTTAAAATGACCAGTATTTTAAGTAATTAAAATAAAATGCAGTAGAAAATTTCAGAGCATACACAGCTACTAAGAGGTAAGCACTGTTCTTTTTTGAAACTTTTGTTTCAGTTACATGGGTGTGTGGGTACTGGGTCACAAACAAATGTATTTTTTATTGTAGTCAAAGTCAAAAAATTTTAAAGGCCCTGATTTAATAGGCAAACCACATGTAATGTTCGCTATTTGGATTTATGTGCCCTTAAACCATAAGATGAGATGGGCTTTAAGCTTCCTTGTCTTGAATTGTGATTACTGAAGTGAATATACTTATTTGTTACAGGAAGGTGACTCAATATCCCAGGGAATTACCTTGGGGAGGCTCTTCCTAATTCACCTTATATGCTTTGTTTCTCTGATGGGTGTATATGATGTCTCCATCAAGACAAGAAATAGCACCTGGGTAGATGCATTAAAAATTTTTTTAAAAGTTTGAACTAAAGGAATCATTCAATTGGTAAAAATAAATAGGGCAAAAGGGTTTATTAGGAAAATCAACAACCCTCACCCCACCCTCCTCACAATTAAACCTGCTGCCTAGAGTCAATCAATTTCAATTATTTTGGCTGCTGCTTCTAGCAAACACCTCTACATTATGAAATAACGTTTTTCCTGCTACCTCGTGACCTATCAATTTTGGTCCCATCCCCCATTTTACCCCTGTCCACTCCCAACAGTTATTATCTTCACTTTCTGCTGACTGGGTTAATAGTATTCACATCTATTCTGAGACCATAACTGTCTTCCCAGCTTTGTTTATGGGTTTGCTCCAGAAACCCCAAACCAATAACCACGATCAACAAGATTATGATTATGTAAGTATCATCCACTGCAGAGCCAGGTAACACACTTTAATCATAATTTTTTTCACAAACAGTTTGCTCCTGGAGTTTCTACTGATTATCATTCTTTAATGGACTATTTGCCTCAATTCTTTTTTCAACCTCCATCAGATCAGCTTCTCTCCCTTTTTGCCCCAGGAACTTCGGTTCTCCTTTACTCTTTAATTCTGAAGGGTTGTTCTCTAGTACTTCAGCACTTCAGTAAGACAATAAAAAATATTACTGTTATAAAAACCTGGACTGATAACATCCCATCCTGTGCTACTGCCTTGGGCCAGGTCTTCATTATTTCCCATCTTGACCATTGCAATTACCTCCTAACCAAGCTCCTGCCTGTAAGTTCTCCCCACTTACAATTTATCAGCTACACTGCTTCACAGCTACATTACTGTCCTTTAAAATCTTTCAATGGCTTTTCATCCTCTGTGATAGAATCCACTGTCCTTATGCGCCATATGAGGTCTTGAGCTCATTCACAGTCTAACCCCTGTGGACTTTTCTGATGTCATCTCCTACTGTCTACCCCTTGGCCCCTTTCCTCTAGCCACACTGATCCATGTGAACTGAATACACCTGTAATCTCCCCTCTCATTACCTTTGTCCAGGGGGGTTCATCAGATTGGAATGCCACTTCTCACCCTGGTTACCTGGAAAACCCTGGTTCACCCTCCTTGTACTAGTCACTCAGGTTCAAGTTTTGGTAAAGTGCCTCCCTTTTTAGAAGATGCTGTCTACTCAGTGCTTCTTAAAAGCATGTGGATCTGCCTTTTAAGAGTAACAGGGACAATCTCTTATTCTCCTTGATGAAGAGCATAACCTTGGGCTTTAGTAAAAGCTTGGGTATGAGAAATAATACAGAAAAGTTGTCTGAAGGGTGTAGATTAGATCTGTCAGTTCCTCATTAATCTAGGTTTAAATTGTGGATTGAAATAGAACTTTAGAGAAAGCAGTACATACTTGGGTGATGGGAAATCAAGTGATTACAGCACTTCCACACTCCTAGGCCTTAAAATCTGTCTTAGTAAAAAGAAAAACCAAATGAAGGTAGTTTATGAAGCTTCTATCCTTTGTTTTTGATGAAGGGAAGAAGGGAAATTTCTGAACACAAATGTCCATATCTAGAAAGTAGGGAGAGAGAAGGAGTGGTGAGCTGAGTCAGTCTTTGTTACCAAGGTGGCAAGATGCTACTGACTGAAAAAAAGAAAGAAATCCTGCCATTTGCAACAGCTTGGATGGACCTAGAAAGTATGATGCTAAGTGAAATAAGCCAGGTGGAGAAAGGCAAATACCATATGATTTCACTTACACGTGGAATCTAAAAACAAAACAAAACAAAATGAAGAAAACAGCAATAGACTCATAAGGACTGAGAAGCATAAGGACTGAGAAGAGACTGGTAGTTCTCATGGGGGAGGACAGCTGAGGGGATAAAGAGGCACACAGGGTCAATCATAATATAAATTAGTCATGGGGTTGAAAGTACAGCATAGAGAACATAGTCAACAGTTCTGGAACATCTTTCTATGTTGACAGCAACTACACTAGTTGTGAGGATTTAATCATGTAGATTAACTGTTGAATAGCTGTGTTGTATACTTGAAACCAATATAATATTATGTATCAACTATACTTCAATAAAAAATATTTAAAAAAAATATAAAAATAGATGCTATTGGCTGAACCTGCAGCTTTCTAATAGGAAAAGCATTGAATCTAGTAGCTTGTTCTGCTTCCAGGTTGCCTCATTGAGAGGGTAACTGAGTTAAATAGAACACTTGAGAATTGTTTACCAATAAGGTAAGATCCGAAAAGAAGGCAGTGAAAGGAAATGTGTTTTGATAAAAATTCAGGCTGACTGTGAAATGGTTGGTAGGTGAACAAATCAAGACTGAAGGCTCATCATTCCTTCATAGGGAAAGACAACTGAAACACAAACTGGTTCAAAACAGCCCTTGGAGACAGGCTGAAAATAATTTTTCAAATTTTTAACTGGGATTTTGCATTTCTATCACTGACAGTTTGGAATTATAGTATTTAACAACCTATTGCCTATTCTGTACACCAGCACAACAGGTGTTAGAATATCCTTCAGACAGAGGCGTGCATATGCCCTCTCCTCCCTCCACACAAGTCGCCCCGAGGTCAGGAAGATGCTTTATCGAGGTTAAGTCCCACCAGGAGTAAGTAAATCTTTAACAGGTAAATACATATATTCATCTTAATTTTATGTAATTACATAATCTCTTAATGTTATTTGTCATTTTTCTCAGTTAAACCTCTTGCTTATGTGAACTTTTGCTTTCTCAAGAATCTTGGAATCAAGGATAATTCCTAGTCATGAGTTTCCCAGGTCCCACCAGGCCTTACATAATTTTATCAGTTGACATCCATAAACAACCATGTTGCCTATGTACCAAATATCTACTTCCCTATTTCTCAGAGGCTGTGTGAAGGTGCTTTTCAAATACCAGCCCCTTACATTCATTATGCAGAATGATCCAACTCTATTCTTCTTCAGATTCAATAATATTAACAGCTGATTTAGAGTTTATTTTGTTTTTACCTCTTCACTCCCTTCTTGTTTCTAAAGAAAATGAACCACTGGGCATTTCCAAATATGCTAGCAAAGGACTAGTTTGTTTCTGAATGGAGATGTACAACCACACTCCTTCCCTGGGAACCTTCAGTTATGAGAAGGACAAGAAAAACAATGTTAGAGACTATCTTTAAGCTAGTTCTCTATTCAGACCTCTGGCTACTTGGCTGGAATCCCAGCCCTTGACTTCCCACCCACTCACTTGACATGGGTTTCTGTTCTCCATCCTATGCACAGATCCCCTCACATGGTCCCCACCCATCCTGGGCTTGTCACCAGCTCCCTCTCTGACAGTGACATCTGGAGAGACCACAGCTCTCTCCTATACCCCCTGCCACAGGTAAACTGGGAGGTTGGGTAAATGGATTTCCTCAAATAAGGATATATTTAAATTTTTTCCAATTTTCATGCCCTCATGCCCAATCCAATGGCTCTTAAGCTTCAGAAAGAAAAAAAAGAAGCCTGCTACAACCAACCTGGAAGGTGGAACTCATTAATTTGATAAACATTATTGAGTGACTACTATGTGCTAGAAACTACTAGGGCATTTTTCGAAGATAGAGAATTCTAAGCCTTAGAGACAAAGTGTTTCTGTCACAAACTCATCTCAGTTACTGCCTGGGCTAGAGCTGTGGAGGTGAAATTATCTCTATCCCTCCACCCTTGACTGGAGTTGGCATTGGAAAATTCTCTCCTTCCACAGAAGTGAGGCCATGGCTATGGGCATTCTTTGGAGTCTCTGAGTCCCTGTTTTCTCTAGAGTAGATTCCCTTCAGTGAACAGCTTAAAAAAATTACCATTTCTAAGGCCCAGTCTGCTGTTGTCTTACACAGTAAAACTCTTTAAGGAAGCATCTCACTGTGTTGCTGAGCTGATGAGAACTGCTTCCCTGCCTCTGGGCTCCTCTTGCTTGGAATGCCACCTCCCCCACTGCACCTGACCAGCCCAGCTGTCAATGGCCTAAGAAGGAAGCCTTCACCCTCTGCTCTTTTTCCCACAGCCTTTTGCACCTCTCCTAGCACACTTATCACATTCTTCTGGCTGTCACAGTCATGTGTATGTGGCTTAATTCTTTTACTGGGCTGTGGGATCCTTGAACTAATTCATCTTATACCTTATGAGGACACTCTAAACATTTCTTGATGTGGAATTACACTGTCTGCTTTTCTCAATCTAACCTCCAAGGTTTGTATGACAAGAGTTTGCCTTGGTCTGACACTAGTTTTATTAAGAAGTTCTCCTATTTTAGAACTTTCCATGATGTAATACTTTAGAAAGTTTAGTGGAGGTCCAACTTTGTTTTTTCATAACCTTAAAAAACCAGGTCACAGGTAATATGGAACATTTTATAACACCTCTGGATCTCAGTCTCAAAATAGAGAGTACCTTTTTTTAAAAAATTAAGGTATCATTGATACACAATCTTATGAAGGTTTCACATGAGCAACATTGTGGTTTCAACCTTCACTCATATTATCAAGCGCCTACCCCACCCCCACTGCAGTCACTGTCTATCAGTGTAGGAAGATGCTATAAAGTCATTACTTGTCTTAATAGAGAATATCTTTACCTGTTACTAAAGCTGTATACAGGAATATTAGCTATGGCAGGAGCTTTGCATGGGCATGTTGAACCGCACAGTGCAGACCTAGCCAGTGAGCTGATGAAAAAGACCTGGGTTCTCCTTCCAGTAGAAGACTAACTTAGCAATGATTTTAATGCTAGCGTAAATGGAAACACAGCAAATTAACTATTTTAGGGGCACTTTTGGATGTTTTTACAAAATATGTTATATGAAATTAGATATGCTTTTCTCTTACCCATATTCTATGTTTGGGGAATTGCTTGAAAAACTACTGGTCTAAAAAGTTGGTTTCTATCAACTACAACATTGATATGAGGTCAAAGAGCTGAAGATAATATTCTATGTAATTACTTACATTATTCCTTTCTATAGAGAAGGCTCCTGAAAGGTACTACAGAGAGAAAACCCTATTCTCTGGGAAACAGGTGCTTCCGTTTGATTCAGGGGAAGTGTTTACGAGTCTCAGACTTTCTGTAAGAATAGTAAATTTCAAGGAATATTTGGGTACTGAAAATCCTGATATAGTTGAGCCCTGTTAAATTTCCCAAAGTTCCTAACAACTGGATCAATCTTCAGGATAAATGCCATTGTGCTGGTCATTTACATACACTTGAGAATTTGACAGCCAGTTAGAACTCAAGAACTTGAGCCCACAAGCCCTCAGGCTTTAATTCAAAGTACAGAATTAAACTGTGTTAAATTGTCACCACTCCAATATTTCTAAGTAGGTAACATGTTCAGATGTTGTAATAGGATAAAAAGTGCCCTGGAAGTGAGAAAAAATTGGGGTCTGTCCCCAGCACTCGGTTGCTAACTCGCCACTAGACTCTGGGTAATTGATATCACCGCTTTGAGTCTTTGTTCAATTACAAAAGCAAGCGGAAACTAGACTGCTTCTCAAAGCATAGTCCTCAGTACATTTGTTTCAAAATCATCTGGGGTTAGGATGGGACTTGCTATAAAAATTCATGGTCATTCACGGTCCCCACCATAGTCCTACAGAATCAGTGTTTGGAGATGGGGCTCAGGAATCTGTTTTTTAAAATAAGCTTCCTAAGTGATTTTTTGGCTCATTAAAGTTTATTTTCTAGACTTTTTATTGAGGTACATAACATACTCATTAAAGTTGGAGGGTTATGGGAATTAGAATATCTTGAATATTCATTCCAATTTTAAAGAATTCTAAAAATCAGTCCATTCAACACATTTACACATGGGTGCACTTACTCAGCATGCACCTTTGGACTCTGTGTGACCCACCTTTGCAGTAATCATTTCAGGTCAGAGTATAATTCTGCAAGGTGTGCAATGATCTCTCAGTGATTTGGAAAAACTAAATGCTTTCCAAATGTGTGGCCTTTCTCAAAGGTCAGTTTACTGCTAGAGAGTGCCAGAGGTCCACTGCAAAGTCTGGTTTAAATTAGACTTCAGTGTCGGAATTCCATTATACCCTTCACATATACTGACCAAACATAATGCTCATAGCAGAGGACTCTTGTCTGGGTGGGTTGTATTTCTGACTTGATTACAAAACCAAGGTCTATTATAGTCATTTAAACCAAATTTTCTTTGTCAATAAAACTCCCAGTCTTTGACCTCCCTCACAGGGAGCCTGGGATACTGTGCAGGTAAACAGTACTTAAACCCTCAGCAGTGGTACAAAGATCACTCTGCTAACAACTTTTCTCCAAACCAACTAGTCAAGAAACGGGTTTAAGAGAGTCTTCTAGTTAATAAGCAGTGAAGTTGTCTCTTTCCAGGCAATTGGAAATTGATAGGAATTTTCTTGAAAGGATCATCACCTTCAAATAACTTGGCTGCCTTTAAAATTGTCCCCCTGCTTGTAGGCTTTCATAAAAAGACTTCATTTTTTTAAATTATTTTTTGCCACATAAGTTTCCTGATTTCCCACAAGTGAACAGACCTCTCATCTTTCTGTGACACTAGGCAAACTGCTCAGCTTGCTCCAGTTTCCTCTCTTATGAAGGGGGAGAGCTGATGGGTGCTTAAACCCCTCCAGCTTTAACACTTTACGTTCACGTAGAAGTAGCATGTTGTACGGAAAGTCATGGGCTTTGAAGCTGGACAGACCTAGGTGGGAATTTGAAGCCACAGTTTCCTCAACTGCTTAACAGGGAGTAATGATACGTTATCTCTTAGGGTAATAAAAGCATCTAGTATAGGGCATGGGACAGGAGGGCATTACAAAAAGGTGAGCCTTCCTGGCTCGCTACTCCTTGATGTCCTTCAACCCACACCTGGTCAGGCCTCCTTTCGTGACAGCGAGAAGCATCTCCTGGCATTTATTCAAGAGTTGAGACAAGCTTTCTGGGAAGCGAAAAACAGCAGCCCTGTGGGTAACAGGTTCTTGGTTTCTTCCTGACCTGGTATTCACTGGAGTATGAAGTTACCATTTCAGGGTCCCTGGAAAGTGGCAGGAGGTAACTACAGAACCAAAGGTCACTACTGATATTGATGCAATGGGGGCTCAAAAGGGCACTGCAGCAAATCCCTGAAGTCTTCTCCTTGGAGATCAGGTGGGGTCACCTTCTCTCTGTAGTGAGAATCCAGGGAGGCTAACAGCACTGGAGAGCTGGAAGCAGCCTTGAAGACCTTCTATTACAAGGGAGGAAACCAAGGGACAGAGAGGGAAAGTGACTTTCCCATGGTCAAGAGCCAGTCAAGCAGTCTCCCTGGATCCTCTGTAGTTCACACTAAAGACCCCTGCATTTTAATACAGATGTCAGTATTGGTTAAGAGCTTGGCCTCTGGTGGTAGATATCCATCCCTGGTTGAGCCCCCTCCTCCCAGCTCTGAGACCTGGGGCATAAGGCCAGCACCTCGCTGGTCTCAGTGGTCTCATCTATAAAGTCCAAAAGTAAACCCTACCTGTTGAGGATTTAAGACATTGTATGTATAATGCTTAACACAGTGCCTGGCACGGTCAGCTTGCACAACAGGTGGTTTTAATGATCATGTATTAGTGATTGGAGAAAGGGTTCGGTCCCCTTGTACACCCTCCAATGTCAATCCAAACTTTCCTCTCCAACCCCCTACACCACCCTGTGGCGGGTTCGGTGAAGAGCGGAGGAGCCCAGTGCCGGGGGAGGAGGCGGGCGGTCCCTGGGCTCACCTGGCGAGACCAGTAGCACCTTGGCGCCGCAGCACTGGAAGCAGTGCAACAGGGACTTGGCACGGATGTTGGAGTTGAGGCAGGCCATGGCACAACCCAGCTTGGCCAGGCCCAGCCACAGCCACACGTAGGCTGGTTCATTGCCCATGAAGAGTGCCACGCAGTCTCCCTGGCGCAGGCCGAGGTGGTCGCGCAGAGCCCGCGCCACTTGGTTGCTGCGCCGGTCCACCTGCGCGTAGGTGAGCGTCTCGTCCCGGAAGAGCAGCAAGGGCTTGTGCGGAGTCTTGCGCACTTTCTCCAAGAAGACCTGGAGGATGGTGCGCACCGGCCGCCGCTGCGCATAGCTGCGCACCCGCCGGGTCAAGCCAGCTACCCGTAGGAAGTAGCCCATGTCTTGGAAGAAGTAAGGGCAGCAGAAGTTCACCAGCAACGGCAGGAGCAGGAGCCCCGCCAGGGCCGTGTAGACGGCGGGCAGCATGACGGTGGCGGGGTCCCCTGTCCCCAGCGGGGCAGAGGGCGCACTGTGGGCGTGCAGCTCGGCGGCGGGGTCGGCGACGGGCGGACGGCGGGCGGGCTGCGCGGGGATGCGCGGCGAGGCTGGGGCGACGGCGGATCGCCTGGACTGCCAGCACCGACGCGGGCTCTGGGGCAGGTGGAGTGGCGTGTGGGCTGCTGGGCGTTGTGGGCGGGACCGGACGGCTGATCCCGCCCCCTCGTGGGGGTGCCGCCACCTGCGCCCGCGGCCCGCCCCTGCGGTCGTCCTGTGGCCGGTAAAGCTGCTCTGCGGCTCGCCCGGGCCCCGCCTCTACTCTGCGCGGGTCCGGAGGTCTGGGGTCAAGTGTGGACGCTCCTCTCCTGTGCCCAAGTACTTTAAACCTTGGAGCCAGTTTCCTTATCAAAATGGTGATGATAAAACTCACTTAGAGGATGTTGAGATCAGTGGAGATGGTGCAGGCGTAGGGCTATTGTTATTGCTAACGCTAATAGAGTTCTAGAGATGACTTGTTATTGTTAATGAAATGCCTTATGAATGCAACACGGTCCAGTTATTTATTATAGCGGACACCAGGCGCCACTGTCAAATCAGAACCCCATCTCTCCTTCCTGGTCCCAGGGGTTTTCTCCTCTTTGTTTCTCAGATTTGCCTATCCTCCCCGCGTCCCGCCCAGCCTCAGCCTCATTGCAAGGCGGCCTCCTGTGCAAGGATTTCAAGGTTGAGCAAAAAGCACCAGCGATTGTGACCTCCAGCTCATTCCAGCCCCCGGGCAGCGGGTAGGGACTGGGCAGCGGGTAGGGACAGGCAGCTCTTGTCGGCGTTGGTCCTGTGGGGCCCAGCTAGGTCAGATTTGGCGTTGAGGAAGACCAAACTTTGCCTCCTGATCAAGCTCTGGCGATATTTTGATTTGTGTTAATATTTTATTTTAAGTGATTTCCCCCCCTTGTATGTTGAATATTCTCAACTATTGTCAGCCCAATTGAACATACATTGACCAAATGGCGCCTTCAGAGGAAAAAAAAAAGTACAGTACAGAGAAAATAAAGTAAACATTACTGGCATTTCTCAAAGTCTATTTCTTTTATTGTGATCCTTATTTTAATTTCTCTTGATACTCTGTGTATATGGAGTGAAGAGTCGCTGCTTGCAACTAAGGAGGGTCAGGATCTAAGTATAGCAGTGTTTTATTTTTTTGCTCTCCTGTCTTCCTGTGTCTGTTTACCTTATTCCTATGCTGTAACAACCAATAATGACTGTCTATTCCTTGCCAGACACTCTGCCAGGGACTTCTCTGTATTATATTTTTGGAGCCAGACAGTCACCTAAGGGTGACACTTTCATACTCATTTATGGACAGGAAAGGGATGCTTGGAGATGTGAATTAAGACAGTAGTTAAGTGACGCTCGGGCTTTGAAACTGGCATCTGTGTGGCTCTCAGGGCCCACTCTTAGCAACAGTGTTAGGCTGCCCTCCTATTCCCTGGATTTCTATCCATGTTCTCTTTTTTCCATTAGCAATGTTCTCTTTTCCCTCTCACAATCTTACCCTCCCCCATTTTCTCAGCCCTCACTTTTTATCCCTGGGACCTGATCAAGCAACCCTTTCTTCCCCTTTTCCGGACTCATGGTCCATCGAGCTACCACCTAGCAACTGGTTGCATCATTTCCTTGGGGAGAAGTTGGGGGCCTTTGTTATCCCTGGGGGGAAGTCTGCAGGGTTAATCAAAATAGGGGTCAGGACAGGAACTATTCTGGTGGGCACCTGTTCTTTCAGGTTGAAGCTCGGAGGCAGCCCTCCCTCTCCATCCCACAGCCACCCCTTCATGGCCAGTCACTTCAACAGCCTCCTAGACGCTCTTGTCCTGTCCCTAAACAGCTACTCTCCAGAGTGCTACATTCCCCAAAATGCCTACTTTGCTCTCTCTTATTCTGAAGGCATCAGCCTTGTGTATCAGCTGTTTTCAGTCGCAAGCCAAAGAAAACAAAACCCAAGGCAGCTTAAGCAGAACAGGAATTTAAGCGGTGACTGTGCAGTCCCGGGGTCGCAAAGGCTTCAGGTGAGCCTTCCTTCACGTGGCTTACGTGCTGCGGCCTGGACCCAGATCCCCTTTCACCGTTTCTCTGCTCTCTCTCCTCCTTCTCATGTAGGCGCTCCCATCATGATCCAGAGATGGCTGCCAGCCCTTCAGGGTTACATGCTTCCTGCTTCAACTTCAGACAGAATCTAAGAATGTTTCTCTTAGGAGTCCCTTATTAAAAAAAAAATCTTTGATAGGGTGGTGTGCCCATTCCTGGACCAGTCTTTGTGGCCTGGGGAAAAGAAGTGCCCATTGCTTTAAACCAATTATGCTCAGCCATGGAGTTGGGTGTAGAGTCAGTCCCATATTGTAGAAAATTTCAGGGTATTTTTAAAAAGTGGTGGGGAAGGAAGGGGGAAAAAATACATTTGGGGAGTCAATTAGGAAATATTTGTTTATCAGTCTATCTATCTATCTATCTATCTATCTATCTATCTATCTATCTAATCTATCTATCTATCTACCTACCTACGTACCTACCTACCTATCTTGGAACTCTTCTTCCCAGTGGTTCTAGCTTAGGCTTATCGTCTTCCTGGAAGTATTGCTGTCATCTTACATCTCTGCTGCTCAGTGATCTTTAGTGCCTCCCCATCGTTTCCTATGTCCTTCCACTGATGACCTCTATAGACAATCGTGGCATTTGTACAGCATACTAGAACACACCTGCGCTGGAGCTGACGACAGGTGTTGGGTCCTGCCTGGCTCCCTTGTGGAGGGAGCAGATCAGTAGCTTAGCACACTGGTTATCCATTCTCTGATCATCTACTTGGAAGCTCTGGTTTAAAACATGAAGTTCAAACTTTATGTTCTGGTTCTTCTGAATTTGACTTGAACTTAATTAACAAATATTTATTGAATTTCTACTACTAGCAGAATATCATCAGGCACTAGATATTTTTTTTTTATGGTGAATTATTTTTAATTTTTTTTTTTGAGAGGGCATCTCTCATATTTATTGATCATATGGTTGTTAACAATAAAATTCTGTATAGGGGACTCAATGCACAATCATTAATCAACCTCAAGCCATATTCTCAACAGTCTCCAATCTTCTGAAGCATAACGAACAAGTTTTTACATGGTGAACAAGTTCTTACATAGTGAATAAGTTCTTACATGGTGAACAGTGCATGGGCAGTCATCACAGAAACTTTCGGTTTTGATCATGCATCATGAACTATAAACAATCAGGTCAATTATGATTATTCGTTTGAATTTTATACTTGATTTATATGTGAATCCCACATTTCTCCCTTATTATTATTATTATTTTTAATAAAATGCTGAAATGGTAGGTAGATGCAAGATAAAGGTAGAAAACATAATTTAGTGCTGTAAGAGGGCAAATGTAGATGATCAGGTGTGTGCCTATAGACTAAGTATTAATCCAAGCTAGACAAGGGCAACATAACATCCACGGATGCAAAAGATTTCTCTCAAAACAGGGGGGGTGAGGTTCTAAGCCTCACCTCTGTTGATCCCCAATTTCTCACCTGATGGCCCCCCTGCGACTGTGTCTGTCTTAGGTTGTTCCTCCCTTGAGGAATCTTACCCATCTCTGGCTAACCAGTCATCTTCCGGGGCCATACAGGGAAATGTAAAGTTGGTAAGTGAGAGAGAAGCCATATTGTTTGAAAAAGTTAGCTTTTTACTTTTTTGCATATTTATGCCCTGTGGCTTCTATGCCCAGCATTTGTCTTGAGGTATCTTTACCACTTGGAAGAATTATGATACTCGGTAATTTCGATATGAGGCACGAATTCTACTTAGGGGTTGTAATTATGAAGGAAGAAGAGAAGCTGTAGAAGTAGCAGATGGAAGAAAACATGGGAAGATTGATTATTTCTTTGACATATCTTCTTGTAGAGTAACATAAGTGTGTATAGGTTTTAAGTTACTAATTAAGTTGCGTGCACACTTTAACATAATAGGAATACAGCTACATAACCAAAGCAGACCTACAATTATCAGCCATATCCAGTGAAACCAAGAAAACCAGTTAGGCACCCTAGGCATTTGTGAAAACTTATCAATGATATGATGGATACTGTCTAACTGAATTTGAATATTTTGAGAAAAATCAAACAAATTAAAACAACACATTCCTGGGAACTGTTCACATCCCATATGTTCTTTTAACAGTAGATAGTCTATAGTCGCAAGATTTTGGAGCGCTGCAACTTGCACTTCTCCTAATTCTTGGTTGAGTTCTGTCGCGCGCCCCGTCCTCGCCGGCAAGAACAGCACGCAACAACAGCAGGATTCTTCTGCTGAAAGCTTTACTCTTCAGCTCTTTGTGAAACAAATGTGTCGGGCAGGATTCAGACGGGAAGAAAGGGTCTGCTTATATAGGCCTCATGCTCTACGCTGATTGGTGCTGTTGCATAGGCCTTAATTAGCATGACACTTTGGCCTGATTGGTTCATATGCTCAGACTCAATTTGCATGGGTTTTTGTTGCTCAAGTTGTTTTTCTCCCTTATGCAGGGACTTCCTCTTAAAGAGGGCGCCATTTTCAGGGTGCGGCAGGCGCGGCTACCAACATCTCCCCCTTTTTTGTTTTATAGAAACTCAGAACGGAACATGTCAGCTGAGGCGGAGATAGAGGCCTGATCTCCAGAAACATTTGATGTCCTATTTTCGGAGAGGGGTTTGTAGACATCTACCCCTATGCAATCAGGCATGTCTCTCAGAGGGGTCCAAAACCTCTTGCAGTGCATAGCCTCGCATCCTCTAGCAGACGTTGGGACCGTCTGGTACAAAGGGTCTTGGACCTTTTCTTTGACCCTCTTGCACTGCGAGTTTCTTAGGGAAAGCTGCAGGTAAGCGATAAGGTACCCGGGCCTGGTGCAATGCCACAAGGGCTCAGGGTGCAAGGGCTACCTCAAGCTAAAGCTGAGCTTCTTTATTGAGCATGTTGAGCCATACTTGGGGAGAGGCGCCAATATCTACTGCCATCAAGGCTTGAGCAAGGATCACTTTATCTTGCCTGTGTTGGGCACGGAGCCTGCATAACAACCAGAGTAAGAGCATGAGACCTCCAAGCATGAATACACCCATTCCAGCCATGCCCGCCCACTCTTTGACGTGGGAGAGGGCTCTGTGGAACCAGGAAGAGAGTCCTTCTGCTACGGAGATATCTAGCCAGGTGGAGTTGATGTGGGTTATTTCTCGCCGTAGCTCTTCCAATGCTCCATCTAAGTCTTGGGACCAGTTTCCTGAAAGATACTGGGACAGGCTTCGTGACAGATTAGCTGCTCGCGTAAAGTTTTCATATTGTATGCTAGTAATGCAGAGAGCGCGAAACTTTCGCTCACATCCCAATTGGGCTAACTGCCAGAGCACATCTAGTTGCTCTTCCACTAGATCTACTCGCTGATTGAGGACCATTATTCCTCCTTTCAGCTTGCCATCAAGCGTGGACTGATGGTCAAGGGCAGAGGATACTGATTCCGCAAGGTTATTGAGTTCTGTAGCTGATTTGATAGAGGTGTCTAAAGCTATGCCAGCTGCAGTGGCTGCAACTGCGGATATGGAGATTAGAAGCACTATAGCAGCTGTAGCACCGAAGTCGCGTTTCTCTCAAAACAGTGTCATGGTATTAGGTGCGTCTACTGGGACAGGGACCCAATGAGGAATACGGGCTATTAAGGCATTGGTAAAGTTAAGCGCATCCCAGCACTGAGACAGAAAACAGGAGGTATTGGAACAGGAGTTAAAACCATCATTGGACAAGATAAACAGGAATGGGGGGGGAAAGGCACACTGGAGCTGGTGGGAAGGGGAGCCTGGGGGCTCTCTGCGTAGAATTGACCGGGGAACAGAAACGAGTGGTAGGGCTTGAGGATTTCACATCAGTATAGCACTGATAGGTCATGTTGTAGCTGACGCCTTTCCCTCCACCCAAAAGGGCGGATAGTGGGGACAGGTCTGTACAAGAGCCATTAATGCCACACAGCATCCATTTGTGAAAAGGATTCCTGTTCATAGGCTGGGAGTAATTGCTATCTTTTATCATTGCTGTTCCCCAACTTCTACCTTCGGTCATATCTGGGGAGATAGTGAACCTCTGGTGTGTGTCTGCCCAAGTCACTGTAGCTGACTGGCAGTCTGTCCAGGGCCATGGTTCTCCCTCATAATCACCTAAACAGTGGGGAGCATATTTGGGTTGACGGAGGCTGGTGGTTGAGTTAAGGCCTCCGGGAGGGTCTACAAATGTTCCATTGATCCAGAGAACATTCTGGGGGATCGTTAGGTTCTCGGGCCCCCCAAGCACGATCCCCGTTATCGGATCACTGAACCAGCCATATTTTCTCTGCTTTAGGGAGATACAGTTGGTTAGATTCTTAGTGGTGAAACATAATGATCCGTCGGTTACAAAGGATCGGTTTTCTCCCAAAGGAGCTGTTGTGGTGTCTTTTGCCAGGTATGGCAGATTTATGCTAGAGTTGGAAGTAAAAAAACGTGGAAAAATTGCTGCATTGAAGCGGACGGGCATGGGCTTAGGAAAGGCAGACAATATTCCCTATCTCAGTACTCCCTGAATCGGGGTTCCCAGCGACGAGAGCAGGATCAGTAGGCACAGAGAGGTCATCTCCTTTGTCCAGGACCTTCCTTGTCAGGCGCTCTGGGATCCAGAAGGGGTTTTCTTCACCCTGGGGGAAAACACATACAGCTCCCCTGGATCTTATTATAATTGGATCCGGGCCTTTCCATTGGTTAGATAATACATCCTTCCATTTCACTAGTTCCTGTGGGTCTTTTAGCCACTGATTGTGGTGGTCTGCCGCTGTATGGCCTTGAGCATCCAGGTTCAAAAAATTTAGAGTGAAAAGTGCTAGGGCTATAGCTGTTTTGGGTGTGGGGGGTAAGTCCTCAATTCCCCCTTTTTGTTTAATTAGATAGGATTTGAGAGTGCGGTTCACGCGCTCCACAATCCCTTGACCCTGTGGGTTGTAAGGAAGACCAGTGATATGTTTAATTCCCATGTGATGACAAAATTGAGCAAATTTGGCAGAAGTATAGGCGGGTCCATTGTCTGTTTTGAGGATTTGGGGTAACCCCCATGCGCTCCAAGCCTCAAGACAGTTGTGAATGACATGGGAAACTTTCTCTCCAGACAATGGGGAGGCAAAGATGACTCCCGAACAAGTATCCACAGATACATGTACATATTTCAGCTTCCCAAAGGAAGAAATATGTGTTACATCCATTTGCCAAACCTGTAAAGGCTTAATACCTCTAGGATTGATCCCAACATGAGGTGTGGGAAGAAAACTGCAGCACTGTTGGCAGCTAAGAACAATGTTCCTAGCTTCGGCTCTGGTTATGCTAAACCGCTTGCGCAGTGTTTCAGCAGTGACATGAAATTGTGAGTGGAATTTTGAAGCTGTGGCGACAGGGTCTAGCAGAGGGAAAGCTATACTCCTAGTCGCGAGGTCTGCTAGCTGGTTGCCGCGGGCCATAGGCCCGGGAAGGCCCGAATGTGCTCTGATGTGGGTTATATATAAGGGTGATTGTCTATTAAGTAATTCTGATTGCAGCTGCTTGAACAGAGTGGCTACTGTGCTGGATGCTTTGATTAGCCCGGCCACTTCCAGAGATTTGACTGCATTAACTACATAACAAGAATCTGACACAACATTCAAAGGTCCGGGAAAGGTTTGTAGTACTTCTAAGACTATGTGGCACTCAATGATTTGTGGAGTATTGGGCGTATAATTTTTTGTTACAATTTTGCCGTTATGGACATAGGCACCCGTACCAGTCTTGGATCCGTCTGTGTAGACTGTTTTTCCATGTGGCAACGGGGTTAAGCTAGTGACCCGAGGGAACACTAGGGGATGATTTTTAGCAAAATTGATGAGGGGATGTTTTGGGAAATGATTATCAAAGGTTCCTGAGAAGCTATAAGCAAGTACGGCCCAATCATCATTCATAGCACATAATGTTTGTATCTGCTCCATATTGTAAGGGGTTATGATTGTTGCTGGAGCTTTCCCAAAATGTGTTAATGAGTTTTTTACTCCCCTCAGAGCGAGATTGGCTATGGCAGCTGGGTAGTATTCTATCGTTCTAGCCTGAGAGGCTTGGGGATGGATCCAGATCAGTGGCCCTCGTTGCCACAAGACTGCAGTTGGCAGTCCCGGAGTAGGAAGGATGCATAACTCAAAGGGTTCATTTAATTGTATCCTATTCAATTGTGCTGTCATTAAGGCCTGTTCTACCTTGTGGATGGCCTGCACTGCCTCAGGTGTAAGGGAGCGCGGAGATGTTAGTTGTGAGTCCCCTTCTAGGATTTTAAATAGCGGTTTCAATTCAGTGCTAGGTATCTTTAAAAATGGCCGCAACCAATTAATGTCTCCTGGAAATCATTCAAAGTTCGCAGCTGATCATGTCTTATCTCAAGCTTTTGGGGGCAAATTACATCTGTGTAAATGGTGGCTCCTAGGAATTTGCTAATACTAGATTTTTGGACCTTCTCACTGGCTATATTCAGTCCCCAAGTCTCTAGGGATTTAGTGAGCTTTACATAGGCCTCTTCTACTTCTGCTGATTGTGGGGAGCAGAGAAGGATATCATCCATATAGTGAATGATTTTTAGTTTGGGGTAGTTTTCGCGAATTGGTGCTAGCGCTTGCTGAACATACAGTTGACATATGGTGGGGCTATTTGCCATCCCTTGAGGGAGGACTTTCCACTGAAATCTGGCATTTGGTTGTTCATGGTTAATAGCTGGCAGGGTAAAAGCAAACCTTTCCCTATCTTTGGTATTTAGGAGTATAGAGAAAAAACAATCTTTGATGTCTATTATGATTACTTTCCATTCTCTGGGTAGAGCAGAGAGGAGTGGCAGTCCTCGCTGGACAGGTCCAAACAGCCTCATTTGAGCATTTACTGCTCTCAAATCATGAAGCAATCTCCATGATCCTGACTTTTTTCTGATCATAAATATGGGCGTATTCCATGGAGATACAGAGGGTTCTAAATGTCCTAATTGGAGCTGTTCTTGTACTAAATGGTGCGCTGCTTCTAATTTCTCAGAGGATAGGGGCCACTGAGGAACCCATATGGCCTCCTCTGTAAGCCAAGGTATGGGCATGGCGTCTTCAATGGCCCCTATGAAAAACCCAAACCGCGATGGTCACTTTTTACTTTGGGTAGGATAGGCTCTGTGCGTCCCTGTTGGTGTTTCCCTAGTCCTTTACCAGGGATATATCCCATATCCATCATCATGCCTAGGGCAGGGGTGGAGTATTCATTAATGAGTTTAAGGCCTAGGCCCTGCATAACATCTCTCCCCCACAAATTGACTGGCAGTGGGAGCACATAAGGGGTAACTGTACCTTTTTGCCCTTCAGGCGCCTGCCATCTCAATGGTTTGGCACTAATGGTAGGACTAGACTCATATCCTAAACCTTGTAAAGAGTGTGAGGACTGTGTTACAGGCCATTTAGAGGGCCACCAGGTTGCAGAAATAATACTTTTATCTGCTCCAGTATCCAGGATTCCTTCAAAACTTTTTCCTTCTATCTTGAGGGTTAATTTTGGTCTGTCTGCTAAATCTAATACTATGAAAGCTGAATTGTAGTTAGAAGAGCCGAAACTCCCTTCTCCTCTCTCATTGGTGGCGGCTGGGTAATTGGCATGGAGACTGGGCAATACTAGGAGTTGGGCTATGCGGTCTCCCGGGGATATAGGGTAGATACCTCTGGGGGCTGAGCACATAATTTTTACTTGTCCTTCATAGTCCTGATCAATAACTCCGGGGTGGACTACAAGGCCTTTTAAGGCAGCAGAAGAGCGTCCCAAGAGCAACCCAACTGTATCTGGTGGTAAGGGGCCTTTAAAGTCTGAGGGGATGGGTTGAACTCCCATCTGTGGAGTTAACACTATTCTGGTGGTGGCACGGATGTCCAATCCCGCGGAACCTGGAGTGGCTCTCCTCGGGGGGCTTGGTTGCTCCCAAATGATACTTGTGTGCTGGTTGCCCCATATATTTGTGGGCCCTGATGGCGGGGGCCCCTCTGGGCGTTTTTTGGCAGCTCTAAGGGTTTCCCTTCTATGTCTTTAACAGATCGGCATTCATTGGCCCAATGTCTGCCTTTTTTGCACTTAGGGCATAATCCAGGGGTCTTTTGGGTTGTGTGCTCTAAAGTTGGGCTTCTACATTCTCTCTTTATATGTCCTAATTTCCCACATTGAAAAAATTTAATATTTTTATTGGTAACTCTGGCTTGTTTGTGGCTTTGTAATATAGCCGCGGCTAGGCCCGCATTGGTGAGTGGTCCCCCTATTTCTCTGCAGGCTTTTAGCCAAGCATGCATCCCCTTCTGTTTCCAGGGTGTAATCGCTTGCCTGCATTCTTTGGTACACTGCTCGAATACTAATTGCTCCACTAGGGGCATAGCTTGCTCTTGGTCCCCAAATACTCTACCCGCGGCCTCCATCATGCGAGCGACGAAATCTGAAAATGGCTCGCTCAGCCCTTGGATAATCTTTGTCAAATTGCCTGACACTTCCCCTTTGTTAGTGAGGGCTTTCCATGCCTTGGCAGCACACGCGTTTATTTGTGCGTACACCTGCGTGGGGAAGGCGGTCTGGTTGGCAACCCACTGTCCCTGGCCTGTCAACATATCATATGACCATGCGGGTTGCCCTTCGGCAGCGTTTGCACATGCCTGGGTCATGCTGATATCATGCCACAATGCTTTCCACTCTATATATTGTCCCATGCTAGTAAGGCATGCTTTAGTCACATACTGCCAATCTGTAGGTGTCATAGCTGTTTCTGTCAACCTCTCAATCTGCGCTAAGGTGTAGTTAGCACTGACTCCGTAAGCCCGAACGGACTCTGCTAGATCTTTAACTTGTTTATGGCTCAGGGGCTGGTGGGAGCGTACCCCGTTGTCCTCAAACACAGGAAACATATGCTTAATTGCTAGTATGGTATCTGGGTGACAGAAAGTATGTGTACCGCTCACATAAGGTGGCGGAGTAGTGGGCGACGGAGAGCACCCTGCTTTCATTTTCTCTTTGGTCTGCCTTTCAGCCTTGCTGGCTCCCTTACTTCCGCACTTCGCGGTTCTAGTCTCCTCCTCCTCTTCCGAGGACATTAGTTCATCTTCTGATTCCCTATTGGAAAGTTGGAGTTCCCTCAACTCTTTCCAGGGGTATTTGCTATTTTCTCCGAGGCGGTCGTCACCTGCTTCTCGGGGCTCTTTCGCTTTTGCCCTGGACGGGCTCTCTCCCTCACTCTGGGGCTTTTTAACTTTCGTTTTAGCGGCCCTTTTTCGGCCGTGAGCTAGCTCTGTCTCCCGTTCCATTTCTGCCATACTTTCTTGGATGTCTGACAAGGCTCTCTGACCTGCTTTTATCACCTTTTCACACTTTTCATCCTGCAGGCAAGCTCTAATCAGTTTCCATAGTGGTCTAGTGCCTCCTCTCAAGTGTCCCTCTTCTTCTTCTCTATCAAGATCTTTCCCTAACTTGTCCCAGCTCGGGATGGAGAGGGACCCTGAACAGATAAACCAGGGGGCAACACGGTCTACTTCTTTTACAAATGATCCTAAAACTTTGGCGGAGACCTTCAAATTTTGCTCTTTGAGAACTGCCTGTAATGCTGAGACTAACGATGGTGCGTTTCCCATGGTGCCTCTTTATTTACAGAGAACCATCAGCCACCACCCTTAAAAGCGCGTCTCTCGGAACTTACCTCTCCGGGCTTTCTTCTGTCCTGCAGTTCTGAATCCTCTCCAGATGTCTGAAGGGTCCTCCCTGTGCCGGTGATGTTCTGGTTCCCGGGTTTCGGCACCACTTGTCGCGCGCCCCGTCCTCGCCGGCAAGAACAGCACGCAACAACAGCAGGATTCTTCTGCAGAAAGCTTTACTCTTCAGCTCTTTGTGAAACAAATGTGTCGGGCAGGACTCAGACGGGAAGAAAGGGTCTGCTTATATAGGCCTCATGCTCTACGCTGATTGGTGCTGTTGCATAGGCCTTAATTAGCATGACACTTTGGCCTGATTGGTTCATATGCTCAGACTCAATTTGCATGGGTTTTTGTTGCCCAAGTTGTTTTACTCCCTTATGCAGGGACTTCCTCTTAAAGAGGGCGCCATTTTCAGGGTGCGGCAGGCGCGGCTACCAACAGAGTTCTGACAGCATAGATCCAGTCAAATGTGTTGTTTTACTGTATGCACAGGCCAGCTTAAATATCTCCTTCTTCATTCCAATGGCAAGTCCAGGAACTGGTGGGATGAATGCAGCTACAACTGCAACAGCACCAGTATCTTGGTTGAAGTTTTTTGATGATTATCTTCTGGAATGACTCTTCCAGAGAATGTTTATGTTGGAAGTTCTTCTTCATACCGTATCTTAATTCATTTTCTGGGTAGCCAAATCAGGCTTTGATCCTCTGTATAAACACAAACAAACCTTTTGCCCACACTTTGATATGCCCTTTATACCACTGTGAAGAACTTATTGGAGATCACCACACAGGAACTGCTTTTTTTTTTAAGAGAAAGGAATATTATCAGAAAAATGTACTTCCATAGCTGATCATCTGACACCCTTTAAATGATCAAAATTAAGGATATTTAAAGAATGAATTAATCGGTGATTTGCAGTTAGTTTTATCCTATCAGGGAGTAATCCCCCATTTCTTTCTTTTTTTTTTGTTATCATTAATCTACAATTACATGAAGAACATTATGTTTACTAGGCTCTCCCCTATACCAGGTCCCCCCCACAAACCCCCTTACAGTCACTGTCCATCAGCATAGCAAAATGTTGTATAATCACTACTTGTTTTCTGTGTTGTACAGCCCTCCCCTTCCCCCCCCATTATGCAGGCTAGTCATAATACCCCCTTTCTTCTTTCCCCCCCTTATCCCTCCCTACCAACCCATCCTGCCCAGTCCCTTTCCCTCTGGTACCTGTTAGTCCATTCTTGGGTTCTGTGATTCTGCTGCTGTTTTGTTCATTCAGTTTTTCCTTTGCTCTTATATTCCACATATGAGTGAAATCATTTGGTATTTCTCTTTCTCCACTTGGCTTATTTCACTGAGCGTAATACCCTCTAGCTCCATCCATGTTGTTGCAAATGGTAGGATTTGTTTTCTTCTTATGGCTGAATAATATTCCAATGTGTATATGTGCCACATCTTCTTTATCCATTCATCTACTGATGGACACTTAGGTTGCTTCCAATTCTTGGCTATTGTAAGTAGAGGCACTAGATATTTTTAAATGGACCAAAACTTAATCCCAACTACTCCTTTACAAAATGCTTTGTTTTAGCAAGATGGGTCTACATTCCTGGAAAAATTCTCTGCACATTCTCTTCTCTGTGGTTTTGTTCTTGCCTCTCTCAAATACCCCTGAACTCGTTTCCTCTAAATCCTCCCAACTCCCCTTTGAGGCAGTGGTTCATACATGTCTGGATTTCTCAGCCAAGTAGCATTTAGAAAAGTTAGGAACCCTACATAAAGTACAAACGTTAACATTTTTCAAGTAAAAACAGCTCTCCCTAATCAACTAGAGTGACATTTTTAGACCTAAAAAGGAAAGTATAACTCAACTTAAAAATGGTTGAAAAGGTTAATCTTGTTATGTGTATTTTACCACACAAATATATAAAAGGGAAAAATACCAAAAGGAAGCTATAGTCCTTTTCAAGAAAGAATGAAGAGAAGATTATACCAAATATAAAAAGACAGAAATTAAATCATTTTTGAGTGCAGAAAAAATACAACATTTTTGGTTTATTTTTGTATTGAAATGGTTTCTATGCAACTTTGTTCACTTAGAAATATAAATTCAATAGTGAAGCATGAAATAAGCCAAATCTCAGGCTTTGATATAGCTGAAGATTGTTTCAGCACTAGGATTTCTGACATGGAGCTTCTCCACCCCTATACTCTTAGTGAAGCTGCCTGACCTTCACTTCCCCCATGCCCTACCTCCACTGAGCCTGTTACTGTCAGGATTCGAGGCCCTTCTTGGCCAGTCACTTCAATGCAGCCTCCTAGATTTCTCTTTTCCTTAAACTCCGTAGGCCAAGGAAACCTAGGTCACCTCAAGTGCCCACTCTCTCCTGCCCTATTTGAAACACTGTAGAAGTTCAGGGGGTGCATGTGGTTACTGGGAGTGTATGCTGACACATTCTAGCCTTGGCCAGCTTTTCACCCCTTATCCATCTCTGCTTTCGTAGGGAAGGCCTCCCAGTGGCAGTTCCCAACTCCCTTCAAAGTCCCCAATCGAACCTCAAGTGTTCTTTCAAAGCAGGTGGATCCCTTCCTATATGGAGATGAAGTAGGCTGCTGGTCTCAGACTTTACAGGCATCAAAATTACCTGGAAAATGTACTAAAACACAGCTTGTTAAGCCCCACCTGCAGAATTTCTGATTCAATGAATTTTGGGTGGGGTCAAAGCATGCGTATTTCCAAGAGGTCACCAGACAGTAGTGATGCTGCTGGTCTAGGGATTGCACTTTTGAGAACCACTGACTTAGGCCAGCGTTTTCCCAGCTGCTCAGTAGAGCCCTCAGGACTTCTGAGGGGCCATGGAGAATTCCTTGCAGAGCATGGGAAAGGGGCTCTGGGAACCCCTACCCCAGCTCCAGTCAAAGCAGCTCCATATGTATGTTTTACATAGTGTATTTGCAAGTAGGTTTCACAGAAGAAGTGTCCCAGAAACTTTAAAAAAAAATCCTCTAGCCCATGCCAATCTATCCCTTGTACTGAATTTATAAACCCACTCATCTCGGCTCTTGATTGTTCTGTGCCTATTAGTTTCACCTTCCCAACTGGCATTCAACTTCCAGGATTGAAGTTTTGGAAAAGAGAAGGAGAACAAGTCAGAGGATCTGGGTTCAAGTCCTTGTTTGTTACATATTGGCTGAAGACTTTTAGGAGTTACCTGAGCTCTTACAGGCCTTGTGTTAATTTTTTAGGCCTTGTGACACCTGATGCATGGGGACTTATTGTCAACGAAAATGTATAGGTTATGAAGCCTGCTGTTATTTGACATTATTTAGTACAAATAGGAATTTTGTGACTGAGTCATTCAGGTGTTTCTAGGAAGGTCTATCTTTGTGCTGTCTGCTGTGAATCACATTTCTTGATATATGGGTGGCTGCTCTCCTATTGAATGGCAACCACAGTGACATTTAGGTTTAGATGTACAGACTGTATAGGTGTTCAGTGAGAGGCACGGTTAGAGTTCGGCGGGATGCCACAGGCTGAGATTGGCTCTGCTTTTGGAGAAGGAAGGACAGGAGAGGCTTGGAAAGATTGGTTGTTGTCATCAGACGTGAAGGAGCAGGGCCCCCTGTTTTGGGGATCCCCTTGTGCTTGGTAAGTAAACAATGAAAACAAAATATGATTTAAAAAAAGGTGTTTGCTTCTCACTGATTCTGATCAGAATGCCTCTGATTTGGTGTTGAATTCTGAGGGAAAAAGCCTAGTGACATGATCATTGCTTTCAGAGCATATATGTGTGTTCTCTACTTGTACAAGCCCTTTTCCCTATCAACATCCCACTACAACCCACATATCCTCAACTCACAATGCACCCTTCTTCATCCCTGAACATGTTTGTTAGCTCTTGTACCTCTGGGTTGAAAAATCCTGGGGTGAAATACCTCTGAAAACTAAATCAGTCAAAGGGAGAAATAAAGTTAAGAAACACATGTATTTCTTACAAGCAGTCACCCCCGTTTCTCTCCTGACCAGGGTGCAGCAGAAGAGAGCTCCGCCCAACCTCTCCAGTCTAGATAAACCTTCTCATGCCCTTGTAATTACCTATTGATATGCAGATGGCCTAAAACTTTCCACCCTTTGGAAACACGGATTGATATGCAGATGAACTAAAGCCAGGTGAGAGATTCTGGGAATATTGCAATTTTACCCACAGCCCAAACCTCCAGAAATCTCGCCTCACAATCTACATGTTCTCCATCTTCCGCAATGGCCCCTGTGCAAGAAAACTGGAGCATTGTACCCAGGTAACAACATAAAAAAGCAACAGCAATAAAATCATGGTAATCCTCAAGCTGGAGGCTTCAGCGAGGTTTGGAGTCCTAGGCAGATTAAGTCCAAGGTCGCCCATTCCATAGGCAGGCAGTAGCTGAACAGGTAGGGAGTTCAGAGCAATCATCATGCATCAGCTGCAGCCAGGGGGTGTATCCAGGCCACAAGGACTGTAGGAGAAAATAACTGTAAGGGCGATATGATACATGTTTTAATGACAGCAATGTAGGCAAATCTTGTCCATCAGGTACATGCAAGAGGGTGGTCCTGTGAGAGGACAGTTGCAGGAATGAGATCTCATCCTGGTCTAGTATACCAGACTTTCACCCCCCTCCCTGTGGGAGTTACAGATGGGTCAATATAAAGGGCATATGCACTGGCCATAAATATAAAACAAAACTTACCTGTAAGATGCTTTTACCTCCCGGACATTTTGGGTACACTACCATGATCTTTGGGGACACTCTGCTGTTACTCCAGGACTACACATGAGGCCAGCTTCCAGGCCTTTTCCCCAAGGTGCCAGGAGGGCCAGCTATCAGTGGTCCATGAGTTGAAATGTCCAGGGCAACGTTCATTCGACAGGGTCTTCAAGGTTTAATGCAGCAGGGGCTGGCAGCAGGATGTTGCTCTGCTGGCCATATCCTGGCTTCAATAACACCTCTTTGATTTGCACATACAGTTGTATAGAGGCGGCAAGGTGTGTGAGCATATCCACAGGGCTCAAGGCTCCTTTTTTTGGGGCTTCTCATTCAAACGCCGTAGCAATGTCTATAAGTGAACCAACCAGCCCCATAGACTTTTGGTGTCTGACTTCAGGTCAGATTTCAACAAACCATTGTACCTCTCTATCATTCCTGGCCCAGTAGGGTTATATGGTATGTGAAACTTTCACTTTATTCCTAATTGCTGTGCCCATTCTTGTAATGCATGTCCAGTAAAGTGGGCTTTGATCGCTCTCAATCACATGCAGCTGGCTATAGGCTACAGAGAGATGCTCTGGCCTCCTCTTAGTGGTTTGCTGATCTGCACGATGTGCAGGAAAAGCAACCAATAGGCCAGTAGCTCTGTCCACACAGTCATGTTTTACTTATATTCTTCTGATATGGACAGAGGCCCAGTATAGTCTATCTGCCACCTGACAAGGGGTGTCAACTCCTTTACTATTGTCTCATGTTGCTGTGGGACTTGGTGTAAGGTCCTCTTAGAGCTCACAAAGCACTCCCTCTGGGCTCTGCTGATTTCTTCAAAGGTCAACGGCAAGCTCCACCGATGGGCTATAGCCCACATTGTCTTTTGCCCTGCGTGCAACAAACACTGATATAACCATTGGGCTACATCAGAGGCAGGCTTTCCTTCTAGCCAATGCACTTGGGCCAATGTGTCTGCTTCATCATTCCCTGGGAATGCCAAAGGCAAACAACCAGTCACATGATATATGGTGACAGTCTTAGTCTGACCAGAGGCCCATAGGTCTTGCCACAATTCTTGCCACCAAAGGGGCCGGTGACCAACTATCCAGTTCACATGGTGCCATGTTGGTAGCTACAGGGTCAAACCCTGATAGACGGCCCAGCTGTCAGTGCAGGCAACTATAGGGGAGGGCTCCTGTGTGATCATGAGCCATACTGCCCGCAACTCAGCCCATTGGCTGCTCTTGCCCTCTCCATCCTCCATCCATATTGTCTCAGTCTTAGGATGGAAAGCCACAGCCCTCCACTTCAGGGACTGCCCATGACTGGAGCAGTCTGTGTACCAAGCATCTTTAGGTCCAAGGGCTTTTTTCCCTCCTGATAAGTACTCTCGGCTACCAATGGCTCAAAAGCAAGTTCTTCTTGCTTTACACTGGTATACATCACTGGCCCTAATAAGCATTGGAGTTCTCCACTTACCTGGCTAGCTAGTAGAGAGAGCACTACACTGCTGTAAATATCCACCCCATTTGGTCAGTGTAGGTGTCTGTGCCATGCCACTCCATGGCCTTTGGGTCCAGTCTTGCACCCACCCCACAATGGGATAGGCGGTTACTACCTTTGTTAGAGTTGTTCCAGTGATGGGCTCTGTAGCTACCAAGGCATGGTACACAGCAGCCAGTTGTTTCAATATCCAGGTGTACCAGACCTCAGCTCCTTTCCATAGTTGTGACCAGAATCCAGTGGGTTGGCGTGTCCATTCAAGCTGCTGCCAAAGACCCCATCCATAACCATCTTCAGTTACATGAACATTGAGCTCACAGGGCCCTTGATGAGTCCATTACACTCAAGGCTTGTATGGCCTTGACTACTCACTTAGCAGAAGGAAAAGCAGCTGTACATGTCTCATTCTAGTCCCACCTGATGCCCTTTCTTTCTTTTTTTTTTTTAGATAATTATTTTTTATTGAAGGGTAGTTGACACACAGTATTACATTAGTTTCAGGTGTACAACACAGTGATTCAACATTTATACTCATGATAATTCTAGGTACCAGTTATCACCATACAAAGTTGTTACAATATTTTGACTATATTCCTTATGCTATACATTACATCCCGGTTACTTATTTATTTTACAATTGGAAGTGTGTGTGTGTATATATATATATATATATATATATATATATATATATATATATATATATATATATATTTTGTGAGGGCATCTCTCATATTTATTGACCAAATGGTTGTTAACAACATTAAAATTAATTCTGTATAGGGGGGGATCAATACTCAATGCACAATCATTAATCCACCCCAAGCCTAATTTTCGTCAGTCTCCAATCTTCTGAAGCATAACGAACAAGTTCTTACATGGAGAACAAATTATTTCATAGTGAATAAGTTACATGGTGAACAGTACAAGGGCAGTCATCACAGAAGCTTTCGGTTTTGCTCATGCATTATGAACTATAAACAGTTCAAATATGAATACTCATTTGATTTTTATACTTGATTTATATGTGGATGCCACATTTCTCTCTTTATTATTATTATTTTTAATAAAATGCTGAAGTGGTAGGTAGATACAAGATAAAGGTAGAAAACATAGTTTAGTGTTGTAAGAGAGCAAATGTAGATGATCAGGTGTGTGCCTGTAGACTATGTGTTAATCCAAGCTAGACAAGGGCAATAAAACATCCACGTATGCAGAAGGTTTCTCTCAGAACAGGGGGTGTGAGATTCTAAGCCTCACCTCTGTTGATCCCCAATTTCTCACCTGATGGCCCCCCTGTGACTGTGCCTGTCTTAGGTTGTTCCTCCCTTGAGGAATCTTACCCGTCTCTGGCTAACCAGTCATCTTCTGGGGCCGTACAGGGAAATGTAAAGTTGGTAAGTGAGAGAGAAGCCATATTGTTTGAAAAGGTTAGCTTTTTACTTCTTTGCATATTTATGCCCTGTAGCTTCTATGCCCAGCATTTGTCTTGAGGTGTCTTTACCACTTGGAAGAATTATGATACTCGGTAAATTCGGTATGAGGCACGAATTCTGTTTAAGGGTTGTAATTAGGAAGGAAGAAGAAAAGCTATAGAAGTACCAGGCGGAAGAAAACATGGGAAGATTGATTATTTCTCTGACATATCTTCTTGTAGAGTAACTTCAGCATGTATTGGTTTTAAACTACTAATTAAATTGCACATGCACATTAACATAATAGGAGTACAGTTACATAACCAAAGTATACCTGTAATTGCCAGCCATCTCCAGTGAAGCCAAGAAAACCAGTTAGGCACCTTAGGCATTTGTGAAAACTTATCTATGATATGGTGGATATTGTCCAACTGAACTTGAACAGTCTGAGAGAAATCAGATAAATTAAAACAACCCATTCCTGGGGACTGTTCACATCCCATATGTTCTTTTAACAGTGAACAGTCTGTAGTTGTAAGATTTTGGAGAGCTACAATTTGCACTTCTCCTAATTCTTGATTGAGTTCCAACAGTATAGATCCAGTCAAATTTGTTGTCTTACTGTATGCACAGGCCAGCTTAGATATCTCCTTCTTCATTCCCATGGCAAGTCCAGGAACTGGTGGGATGAGTGCATCTACAACTGTATCAGTGCGTGGATCTTTGTTGGGGTTTTTTGATGATCAACTTCCGGCTTGAGTCTTCAAGAGAGTGCTGATGTTGGAAGTTCTTTTTCATATTGTATCTTAGTTCATTTTCGGGGTAGCCCAATTAGGCTTTGATCCTCTGTATAAACACAAACAGACCCTTTGCCTACACTTTTATATGCCCTTTATATGATTGTGTAGAACTCATTGGAGGTCACCACACTGGAACTGCTTTTTTTTTTTTTAAATCATTAATCTACACTTACATGACGAATATTTTGTTTACTTGGCTCTCCCCTGTACCAGGTCCCCCCTATATACTCCTTTACAGTCACTGTCCATCAGTGTAGCAAAATGTTGTAGAATCACTACTTGTCTTCTCTGTGTTGTACAGCCCTCCCCTTTCTCCCACCCCGCCATGCATACTAATCTTAATACCCCCCTTTTTCTATCCCCCTTATCCCTCCCTACCCACCCATCCTCCCCAGTCCCTTTCCCTTTGGTACCTGTTAGTCCATTCTTGAGTTCTGTGATTCTGCTGCTGTTTTGTTCCTTCAGTATTTCCTCTGTTCTTATATTCCACAGATGAATGAAATCATTTGGTATTTCTCTTTCTCTGCTTGGCTTGTTTCACTGAGCATAATACCCTCCAGCTCCATCCATGTTGCTGCAAATGGTAGGATTTGCCCTTTTCTTATGGCTGAGTAGTATTCCATTGTGTATATGTACCACTTCTTCTTTATCCATTCATCTATCGATGGACATTTAGGTTGCTTCCAATTCTTGGCTATTGTAAATAGTGCTGCGATAAACATAGGGGTGCACTGATCTTTCTCATACTTGATTGCTGCATTCTTAGGGTAAATTCCTAGGAGTGCAATTCCTGGGTCAAATGGTATGTCTGTTTTGAGCATTTTGATGTACCTCCGTACTGCTTTCCACAATGGTTGAACTAACTTACATTCCCACCAGTAGTGTAGGAGGGTTCCCCTTTCTCCACAGCCTCGCCAACATTTGTTGTTGTTTGTCTTTTGGATGGCAGTCATCCTTACTGGTGTGAGGTGATACCTCATTGTAGTTTTAATTTGCATTTCTCTGATAATTAGCGATGTGGAGCATCTTTTCATGTGTCTGTTGGCCATCAGTATTTCTGTTTTGGAGAACCGTCTGTTCAGTTCCTCTGCCCATTTTTTAATTGGGTTATTTGTTTTTTTTTTTGTTGAGGCATGTGAGCTCTTTATATATTCTGGACGTCAAGCCTTTATCGGATGTGTCATTTTCAAATATATTCTCCCATACTGTAGGGTTCCTTTTTGTTCTATTGATGGTGTCTTTTGCTGTACAGAAGCTTTTCAGCTTAATATAGTCCCACTTGTTCATTTTTGCTGTTGTTTTCCTTGCCCGGGGAGATATGTTCAAGAAGAGGTCACTCATGTTTATGTCTGAGAGGTTTTTGCCTATGTTTTTTTCCAAGAGTTTAATGGTTTCATGACTTACATTCAGGTCTTTGATCCATTTTGAGTTTACTTTTGTATATAGGGTTAGACAATGGTCCAGTTTCATTCTCCTACATGTAGCTGTCCAGTTTTGCCAGCACCATCTGTTGAAGAGACTGTCATTTCACCATCGTATGTCCATGGCTCCTTTATCAAATATTAATTGACCATATATGTCTGGGTTAATGTCTGGATTCTCTAGTCTGCTCCATTGGTCTGTGGCTCTGTTCTTGTGCCAGTACCAAATTGTCTTGATTACTATGGCTTTATAGTAGAGCTTGAAGTTGGGGAGTGAGATCCCCCCTACTTTATTCTTCTTTCTCAGGATTGCTTTGGCTATTCGTGGTCTTTGGTGTTTCCATATGAATTTTTGAATTATTTTTTCCAGTTCATTGAAGAATGTTGCTGGTAGTTTCATAGGGATTGCATCAAATCTGTATATTGCCTTGGGCAGGATGGCCATTTTGACGATATTAATTCTTCCTAGCCACGAGCATGGGATGCGTTTCCATCTGTTAGTGTCCCCTTTAATTTCTTTTAAGAGTGACTTGTAGTTTTCAGAGTATAAGTCTTTCACTTCTTTGGTTAGGTTTATTCCTAGGTATTTTATTTTTTTTGATGCAATTGTGAATGGAGTTGTTTTCCTGATTTCTCTTTCTGTTTGTTCATTGTTAGTGTATAGGAAAGCCACAGATTTCTGTGTGTTAATTTTGTATTCTGCAACTTTGCTCTATTCTGATATCAGTTCTAGTAGTTTTGAGGTGGAGTCTTTAGGGTTTTTTATGTACAGTATCATGTCTTCTGCAAATAGTGACAGTTTAACTTCTTCTTTACCAATCTGGATTCCTTGTATTTTTTTGTTTTGCCTAGCCTCCAGGCTAGGACCTCCAGTACTATGTTAAATAACAGTGGGGAGAGTGGGCATCCCTGTCTAGTTCCCGATCTCAGAGGAAATGCTTTCAGCTTCTTGCTGTTCAATATAATGTTGGCTGTGGGTTTTTCATAGATGGCCTTTATTATGTTGAGGTACTTGCCCTCTATTCCCATTTTGCTGAGAGTTTTTATCATGAATGGATGTTGAACTTTGTCAAATGCTTTTTCAGCATCTATGGAGATGATCATGTGGTTTTTGTGTTTCTTTTTGTTGATGTGGTGGATGATGTTGATGGACTTTTGAATGTTGTTCCATCCTTGCATCCCTGGGATGAATCCCACTTGGTCATGGTGTACAATCCTTTTGATGTAGTTTTGAATTCGGTTTGCTAATATTTTGTTGATTATTTTTGCATCTACGTTCATCAGGGATATTGGTCTGTAGTTTTCTTTTTTGGTGGGGTCTTTGCCTGGTTTTGTTATTAGGGTGATGTTAGCTTCATAGAATGAGTTTGGGAGTATCCCCTCCTCTTCTATTTTTTGGAAAACTTTAAGGAGAATGGGTATTATGTCTTCCCTATATGTCTAATAAAATTCTGAGGTAAATCCATCTGGCCCGAGGGTTTTGTTCTTTGGTAGTTTTTTGATTACCGCTTCAATTTCGTTGCTGGTAATTGGTCTGTTTAGATTTTCTGTTTCTTTCTGGGTCAGTCTTGGAAGGTTGTATTTTTCTAGGAAGTTGTCCATTTCTCCTAGGTTTCCCAGCTTGTTAGCATATAGGTTTTCATAGTATTCTCTAATAATTCTTTGTATTTCTGTGGGGTCCGTCGTGATGTTTCCTTTCTCGTTTCTGATTCTGTTGATTTGTGTTGACTCTCTTTTCCTCTTAATAAGTCTGGCTAGAGGCTTATCTATTTTGTTTATTTTCTCGAAGAACCAGCTCTTGGTTTCATTGATTTTTTCTATTGTTTTATTCTTCGCAATTTTATTTATTTCTTCTCTGATCTTTATTATGTCCCTCCTTCTGCTGACCTTAAGCCTCATTTGTTCTTCTTTTTCCAATTTCAATAATTGTGACATTAGACCATTCATTTGGGATTGTTCTTCCTTTTTAAAATATGCTTGGATTGCTATATACTTTCCTCTTAAGACTGCTTTTGCAGTTCCTGTGTGGTGACCTCCAGTGAGTTCTACACAATGATATAAAGGGCATATGCAAGTGTAGGCAAAGGGTCTGTTTGTGTTTATACAGAGGATCAAAGCCTAATTTGGCTACCCCAAAAATGAACTAAGATACGATATGAAAAAGAACTTCCAACATCAGCACTCTCGGGAAGACTCATGACAGAAGATGATCAGCAAAAAAAAAAAAACCCCAACTGTAGGGGCCGGCCTACGGCAGAGGCTGTGTCCCACTATGGCTGAATACCGCCCTTCCACTCTAGTTGACCAATGCCCTAAGATGGCTCACGCTTCCTGGGCGCCACCCTGCCTGGTTTGGTGGCATTAGCATAAGGAAGTTGCTCCTATAGGCTTGCATGATCTTGATCACCATAGGCCAGCTTCCTTTATATAAGGCATAAGCAGGAAAGAGAAGCACTCACTCACTCTCCCACTCTCTCAATCTCTGTCTCCCTCTCTCCCCTCATTCTTCTTCTCATTCGCTCCCCCCGGCTGTTGCTTCTTCTCACTCACCTTCTCCCGGCCTTCCGAGCAACAATAAAGAACTGAAGTGAACCAGGTCTGTGTACCCGCCACAAGGGGCGAACGCGGTATCTGGTGCCGAAACCCAGGAATTTTTCTCCAACCACCCAGAGGAGAAACTGGCGGATGCGGACGCCATAGAGCTTCTTACCCTGAAGCAGTACCTGTGGACCCAATTCGGAAGGATTACTCGGGAAGGCGCCTCAGAGGAGAAGGGTGAGTGGACCAACGAGCAAAGCAAATGTAGAAGTAGGAAAGGAGATAGCAAGCGGCTGTGGTGGGGATTTCTGTTTTGTCTGTCCGTCATAGTGTTCTTTGTTGTACTGTTTTGTTTTGTCAAAAATGTTATGAAAAGTTAGGGCGCCAGTGAAAGTTCACGGGAAAGCGACGAAGCCAGGAAAGTTCGCGGTATAGCGACGAATGCAGGTTAGCGATAAGAGTACCCTTTACCCATAAACTTAGAAGTAGCCTTTTATCCTTTAATCGCTAACATGGGATCTGAAGAGTCTAGAATTAGAGTAGAAGAGCCTTTGAGAGCACTCCTGAGGGCCAACGGAACCTCATTAAAAACAAAAACCGCAAGGGCTTTCCTCCACACGGTGGAGAAGCATGCTCCGTGGTTCCTAGATGCAGGAAGAATCACTACCCCCGTGTGGGAAAAATTAGGCGAGGATCTGCGCAACGCAGATCGCAGGGAGCCGCTCCCGGCTGGGACGCTCCCCATATGGGGGCTGGTTAAGAGCTGCCTAAAGGAGAATAAACCTAGTTGTAGAGAAGCTATAAGGGAGGGAGAGGAGATTCTTGAGGAAGTGAAAGAGGAAAGAGACTCTGCGAGAGCATCTGAAAGTGGATCTACACAGGGGGGGTCCTCTGATGAGGAAGAGGACCAAGAATTATCAGGAGAAGATTTAGAGGCTAGGGCTGCTCAGAGAGGACATCGGCCCACATTGTACTCCTCACTGAGCCGACTGAGAATAAGCAGAGAGGAAGGAGAGACTAGCTCAGCCCCTCTCCCCAATAAGAGCAGTAAGGTAGAAGAGATTGTGCCAACCGCCCCAAATTATCCATTTTGCTCTCCAACCTATAGAGCAGAGCCACCCCTTTACCAGAGTTACTCATATTGTGGTGGCCAGGGGTGCCAAGAACAATTGGGCAAGAATAGATGGAGGGAATGGCTAAACATGGAGGGGAATGCAGCCTTCCCAGTAATAGAAGATCCAAACACCCAGCAAAGATACCATCAAGCCCTAGATTTTAAGCTTGTTAAAAGCCTAAAGGAAGCTGCCACCACCTATGGAGTGCAAGCAGCGTTCACTGTGGCCATAGTGGAGTCATTAGCCACTCAGAATCTAACACCAGATGATTGGGCTAATGTAGCCAGAGCATGCCTTACTGGAGGTCAGTACCTGCTATTCAAAACTGCGTGGGCAGAGCTTTCTCAAGACACTGCCCGGCGCAATGCTGCCGCAGGGAACAATCAGTGGAACCTAGAGATGCTAATGGGCACAGGACCTTACCTAGGACAGCATAATCAGATAAATATCCCTCCTGCTGTGTATATGCAAATAGCTACAGCAGCTGTCAAGGCCTGGAAAACACTCCAGGGCATTGGTGATTTACAGGGTCAATTATCTAAAGTACTCCAAGGACCAAATGAGCCTTATGCAGACTTCTTGGCAAGGTTGATGCAAACTGCAGGCCGTATATTTGGAGACGTTGACACAGCAATTCCCCTAGTAAAACAGTTGGCCTATGAGCAAGCAAATAGATGGTGTAAGGAGGCTATCAGGCCTTGGAAAAATAAAGATTTAAATGTGTACCTCAAAGTTTGCAGGGACATCAATGACACTGTAGTGCAAGGACAGGTAATGGCTGCAGCCATAACTCAGGGACTGCAAAATGCGCGCAGCAGGGCTACCCCTTCCGGGGCATGCTTCTATTGCAAGCAGATGGGTCATTTAAAGCGAGATTGCCCGAAATTAGGCGGAGGAGGAGCCAGTGTGACCAACATCAAACCACAACCGAGATTATGTCCCAGATGTAGAAAAGGAAACCATTGGGCAAGAGAGTGCAGATCAGTAGTAGATGTGGAGGGACGCCCACTACCCCCGCAGCAGGCAAAAAACGGGAGGCCGGGCCCCCCACCTCAGGGCCCTCAAATGTATGGGGTGATCCAACAAATTCCCAGGACACATTTTCATCTGACAGATCAAGGATCCATCTTGGAGTTGAAGAACCAAGGAGAGCCACCTCAGGGAGCGCAGGAGTGGACATCCGTGCCACCACCAGACTCGTACTGACTCCTGAGATGGGAGTCCAGTTAGTAGAGTCAGACTTTAAAGGACCATTGCCTAAAGAGACAGTGGGACTTCTATTGGGCCGGAGTTCCACAACTAAAGCAGGATTAATAGTACACCCAGGAGTTATTGACCCAGATTATGAGGGAGTAGTAAAGATTATGGTCTCCTCCCCAAGAGGCGTTACAGCCATTAATTCTGGAGACCGCATTGCTCAAATTCTTATGCTTCCTAGTAAGCATAGACAATATGGGCATAAAAACATGAAAAGAGGTCAATCAGGATTTGGATCATCTGGGGCCCCTCTGACCTGTCTCACATTAGAGCTGGGAGACAGGCCTATGCTTGTCCTAAAGATTAGAGATAGGAACTTCTTAGGACTATTAGACACAGGAGCAGATCGCAGCATTATAAGGGAAGATGAGTGGCCGAAAGATTGGCCTTTAAACCGAGCTGCTCAGACTTTAAGAGGGCTAGGCATAGCCCAAGCCCCATTATGTAGTGCTGCCACACTCCCCTGGAAGGACCCGGAGGGACATGAGGGAGTAATTCAACCTTATGTGCTGAACATACCGGTGTCTCTCTGGGGAAGAGACATACTGACCCAGATGAATCTTAAACTAACAACAGAAACATCCTATAGTAATCAGGCAAAGTCCATTATGAGGAAGCAGGGCTATACAGGAGCCGGAGGCATAGGAAAAAACCTGACTGGCAGAGAGACACCTATCCCACTTTCAGGAGTGGTACCCAGTAGGATTGGAGGCCCAGGACTGGGTTTTTCCTCGGGGCCATTGAGGGAAGACAGCAATTAAAAATACAATGGCGATCGGAGGAGCCCGTGTGGGTTCCTCAGTGGCCCCTTACCAGAGAGAAAAGAGAAGCAGCCCACACATTAGTGCAAGAGCAAATTGCCGCAGGGCATCTTCAAAGTTCTACTTCCCCATGGAATACACCCATATTTGTCATAAGAAAGAAATCAGGGAAATGGAGATTGCTGCATGATTTAAGAGCTGTAAATAATCAGATGATTCTCATGGGATCAGTGCAATTAGGTTTACCATTGCCTATGGCCCTGCCAAAAGGTTGGAAATCAATTGTAATAGATATCAAAGATTGTTTCTTTTCCATCCCTCTTCATTCTGAGGACTGTAAAAAGTTTGCCTTCACTGTACCAGCCATCAACCGTGATTGCCCAGATGAGCAGTATGAGTGGAAAGTGTTGCCACAAGGCATGGCAAATAGCCCTACTATGTGCCAGTTGTATGTGCATGAGGCCCTGGTAGAAGTTAGAAAAAAGTTCCCTGATGTAATTATCTATCATTATATGGATGATATTCTCTTATGTCATGAAAAGAATAGTAAAGTAGAAGAAGCCCTCTGCTTCTTGCAAGCACACTTTAAGGTATGGGGCCTGGAACTAACACCAGAGAAAATACAGGCAACTTGCACCAAACAGTATTTAGGAATTAAATTGGAAGATACTATTGCTAGGCCATTAAAAATAACCATAAGAACAGATCAATTAAAAACCCTTAATGATTTTCAAAAACTACTTGGAGATATAAATTGGGTAAGGCCATTCCTAAAGCTTACAGATGAAGAGCTCAGTCCATTATATGAGACACTGAAGGGCGATTCTGATTTATCATCTCCGCGCTCTCTCAGTAAGCAAGCCAAGGAAGCCTTGAGCCTAGTCCAATCCCGCTTGCAGCTTGCCCAGGTAGATAGAATAGACTATGGCAAATTGCTATTCCTTATAGTGATACCCAGTAATAATAGCCCAACAGGGGTACTTTGGCAGGAAGGGCCAATTCTCTGGGTATATCTGGCCCACTCTCCAGGAAAAACATTAAGATGGTATCCTCAGAGTATAGCTGATTTGATCATCAAGGGAATCAGGACAGCTATAAAAACATTTGGGATTCCCCCAAACATAATAATAACGCCTTATACTGCTGAGCAGATTGAATGTCTTACTGCATGCTGTGATGCATGGGCTGTTGCTTACACCATCACCAATGCTTCCTTTGGCAACCACTACCCAAAACATCCTTGGCTACAGTTCTGCCTCTCTAATCCTGTCATCTTTCCTAAAAACACAAGATGTAATCCCATACCCAAAGCCAAGGTGGTGTTCACTGATGGGTCAAAGAATGGCATCGGGACTGTGGTCACTGGTGACCAATCTTGGACATTCAGTTTTCCAACCACTTCAGCCCAACAAACAGAGCTGTTGGCTGTAGCACAAGCCTTTGCGCTTTTCTCACAGGAACCTTTTAACCTTTTAGCAGATAGTCAGTATGTAGTGACTGCTGTGTCCATCTTAGAGAATGTAAGTTATATTAGCCAGTCTTCCCCCGTTGCCAGTATTTTTAGAAAGCTACAACAACTGATCTGGGATTGATCAACACCTTTCTTTATTGTACATGTAAGAGCCCACACTTCCCTCCCAGGACCCATTGCTGAGGGAAACAGACGTGCCGATGCCCTGACCCGTGAGTTTAACATCTTAGCTCTATTTGACCCTGTAGAACAAGCTGCTCAATTTCACAAACAATTCCATGTCAATGCACATACTCTTCGCCTAAAATATAATATTACTAGAGACCAAGCAAGAGCCATAGTAGTCAGTTGCAAAAGGTGTGTCACACTCCTACCCTCCATCTCAGAAGGAGTTAATCCAAAGGGGCTACTCCCCAGTCACATTTGGCAAATGGATGTTACCCATATTCCAGAATTCGGTAAGATGAAATATGTCCATGTGTCTGTAGACACCTGCTCAGGCATCATTTTTGCCTCTTGCCATACAGGAGAAAAATCTAGAGATGTCATATCTCACTGCCTCCAGGCATTTTCGGCCTGGGGAAAGCCCAAACATTTAAAAACTGGCAATGGGCCAGCATATACATCCCAATCGCTCCTCAGCTTTTTAAAAACAATGGATATCACCCACACCACGGGCATTCCCTATAACCCTCAAGGGCAAGGCGTGGTAGAGCACGCCAACCTGACCCTTAAAAATGCTCTCTATAAACAAAAAGGGGGAATAGGGGCAGACTTCAGATCACCCAGAGACAAACTTAACATCATATTGTTCATTTTAAATTTTTTGACATTGGACAAAGATGGCCACAGTGCAGCAGAGCGGCATAATCGCCGTTCCAGGCCTAAAGACATGCCCGCAGTTATGTGGAAGGATGTATTGGAAGGATCATGGAAAGGCCTGGATCCAGTGTTAATCTGGAACCGAGGCTCTGTTTGTGTTTTCCCACAGGACCGAAACAATCCCATCTGGGTGCCTGAACGCCTGACACGGAGAGTGGCAAGACCAGAACCGGAAGTGCGAGATGCCGATGCCACTGATGCTCATCCTGCTACTGATTCTTCAGCAGGCGATAGCGGAACCCAGAGAACTATGGGGTCTGGTGAAGGCTTGGCCTATTCCACTCCCGGTGACTGAAAGTGCACATACCTTTCCTGCCTTTTTCTCTACCTATAGTACACTTAATCTCCCATATCTGCCCTTTGACAGCTCTATGTGTTGCTGGCATTTCTTTTCATAACCTCTCTAAAGCTGCCAATCTGTCCAGGGAATTAGGCAAGATGTTATCCACCAATTGGTCCAGTGAGTTTGACGTGCTCACCACTCAGCTACGGCTAGAAATATTGAATGTTAGTCCCCAAAAGTTAGAGGCGCTGTCTGTAGCTCAGTTTGCTGAAGCCGTGCTAAATGCCACCAAAGCCTGGTCAGGCATGGGTGTTCTATTCCATGCAACGGCAACATCGGAAAGTGCGGGCGATGGCTCTGGTGCAGGCCATGGCAGCTATAGAAGAAGGCATCTCCCCTAGGGTGTAGCACAATATGTTGGACCAGTAGTCAAAGACGGGTAAGATCAGGAGGTACTCATACCAACCTAAGACAGGGCGCAGACCTTAGCTGTCTGTTGCCCTATGACGGGTAAGGATGCTGCGCCTCCCTGACAACCTAAGACAGGCATGGTCCCCAAGCCTCATTGTGTTAAAAAACAAAAAAGGGGGAGATGTAGGGGCCGGCCTACGGCCGAAGCTGAGTCCCACTATGGCTGAACACCGCCCTTCCACTCTAGTTGACCAATGTCCTAAGATGGCGCACGCTTCCTGGGCGCCACCCTGCCTGGTTTGGTGGCATTAGCATAAGGAAGTTGCTCCTATAGGCTTGCATGATCTTGATCACCATAGGCCAGCTTCCTTTATATAAGGCATAAGCAGGAAAGAGAAGCACTCACTCACTCTCCCACTCTCTCAATCTCTGTCTCCCTCTCTCCCCTCATTCTTCTTCTCATTCGCTCCCCCCGGCTGTTGCTTCTTCTCACTCACCTTCTCCCAGCCTTCCGAGCAACAATAAAGAACTGAAGTGAACCAGGTCTGTGTACGTATCGCTGTCGTCACCGCCACAAGGGGCGAACGCAGTACCAACAAAGATCCACGCACTGCCACAGGTGTAGATGCACTCATCCCACCAGTTCCTGGACTTGCCATGGGAATGATGAAGGAGATATCTAAGCTGGCCTGTGCATACAGTAAAACAACAAATTTGACTGGATCTATACTGTTGGAACTCAACCAAGAATTAGGAGAAGTGCAAATTGTAGCACTCCAAAATCTTACAACCACAGACTATTTACTGTTAAAAGAACATATGGGATGTGAACAGTCCCCAGGAATGGGTTGTTTTAATTTATCTGAATTCTCTCAGACTGTTCAAGTTCAGTTGGACAATATCCACCATATCATAGATAAGTTTTCACAAATGCCTAAGGTGCCTAACTGGTTTTCTTGGTTTCACTGGAGATGGCTGGTATTTACAGGTATGTTTTGGTTATGTAACTATACTCCTATTATGTTAATGTGTGTGCACAATTTAATTAGTAGTTTAAAACCTATCCATGCTGAAGTTACTCTACAAGAAGATATGTCAAAGAAATAATCAATCTTCCCAGGTTTTCTTCTGCCTGCTACTTCTATAGCTTTTCTTCTTCCTACCTAATTACAACCTTTAAATAGAACTCGTGCCACATGTCGAATTTACTGAGTATCATAATTCTTCCAAGTGGTAAAGACACCTCAAGACAAATGCTGGGCATAGAAGCCACAGGGCATAAATATGCAAAGAAGTAATAAGCTAACCTTTTTAAACAATAAGGCTTCTCTCTCACTTACCAACTTAACATTTCCCTGTATGGCCCCGGAAGATGACTGGTTAGCCAGAGACGGGTAAGATTCCTCAAGGGAGGAACAACTTAAGACAAGCACAGTCGCAGGGGGGCCATCAGGTGAGAAAATGGGGATCAGCAGAGGTGAGGCTTAGAACCTCCCCCATCAAGTTCTGAGAGAAATCTTCTGCATATATGGATGTTTATTGCCCTTGTCTAGCTCGGATTAACACATAGTCTATAGGCACACACCTGATCATCTACATTTGCTCTCTTACAACACTAAACTCTGTTTTCTACCTTTATCTCATATCTACCTACCACTTCAGCATTTTATTAAAAATAATAATAATAAAGAGAGAAATGTGGTATCCACATATAAATCAAGTTTAAAAATCAAATGAATATTCATATTTGAACTGACTCTTTATAGTTCATAATGCATGAACAAAACCGAAAGCTTCTGTGATGACTGCCCTTGTACTATTCACCATGTAACTTATTCACTATGTAAGAATTTGTACTCCATGTAAGAACTTGTTCGTTATGCATCGGAAGATTGGAGAATGATGAAAATTAGGCTTGGGGTGGATTAATGATTGTGCATTGAGTATTGACCCCCCTATACAGAATTTTATTGTTGTTAACAACTATTTGATCAATAAATATGAGAGATGCCCTCACAAAAAAAACACATTATATATATATATATATATATATATATATATATATATATATATATATATAAACACACTTCCAATTGTAAAATAAATAAGTAACTGGGATGTAATATATAGCATAAGGAATATAGTCAAAATATTGTAACAACTTGGTATCGTGATAGCTGGTACCTAGAATTATCATGTATATAAATGTTGAATCACTGTGTTGTACACCTGAAACTAATGTAACACTGTGTGTCAACTACCCTTCAATAAAAAAAAAAAAAAAAAAAAAAAAAGACTTCTTTTGCTGTGTCCCACAGAAGTTGGGGCTTAGTGTTGTTGTTGTCGTTTGTTTCCATATATTGCTGGATCTCCATTTTGATTTGGTCATTTATCCATTGATTATTTAGGAGCGTGTTGTTAAGCCTCCATGTGTTTGTGAGCCTTTTTGCTTTCTTTGTACAGTTTATTTCTAGTTTTATGCCTTTGTGGTCTGAAAAGTTGGTTGGTAGGATTTCAATCTTTTGGAATTTACTGAGGCTCTTTTTGTGGCCTAGTATGTGGTCTATTCTGGAGATGTTCCATGTGCACTTGAGAAGAATGTGTATCCTGTTGCTTTTGGATATAGAGTTCTGTAGATGTCTATTAGGTCCATCTGTTCTATTGTGTTGTTCAGTGCCTCTGTGTCCTTACTTATTTTCTGTCTGGTGGATCTGTCCTTTGGAGTGAGTGGTGTGTTGAAGTCTCCCAAAATGAATGCATTGCATTCTATTTCCTCCTTTAATTCTGTTAATATTTGTTTCAGATATGTTGGTGCTCCTGAATTGGGTGCATATATATTTATAATGGTTATATCCTCTTGTTGGACTGAGCCCTTTATCATTATGTAATGTCTTTCTTTGTCTTTTGTTACTTTCTTTATTTTGAAGTCTGTTTTGTCTGATACCAGAATTGCAACACCTGCTTTCTTCTCTTTGTTGTTTGCATGAAATATCTTTTTCCATCCCTTGACTTTAAGTCTGTGCATGTCTTTGGGTTTGAGATGAGTCTCTTGTAAGCAGCATATGGATGGATCTTGCTTTTTTATCCATTCTATTACTCTGTGTCTTTTGATTGGTGCATTCAGTCCATTTACATTTAGGGTGATTATTGAAAGGTATGAACTTATTGCCATTGCAGGCTTTAAGTTTGTGGTTACCAAAGGTTCAAGGTTAGCTTCTTTACTATCTTACTGTCTAACTTAACTCGCTTGTTGAGCTATTATAAACACAGTCTGATGATTCTTTATTTCTCTCCCTTCTTATTCCTCCTCCTCCCTTCTTCATATGTTGGGTGTTTTGTTCTGTGGTCTTTTTAGGAGTGCTCCCATCTAGAGCAGTCCCTGTAGGATGCCCTGAAGAGGTGGTTTGTGGGAGGCAAATTCTGTCAACTTTTGCTTGTCTGGGAATTGTTTAATCCCTCATTCATATTTAAATGATATTCGTACTGGATACAGTTGTCTTGGTTCGAGGCCCTTCTGTTTCATTGCATTAAGTATATCATGCCATTCTCTTCTGGCCTGTAGGGTTTCTGTTGAGAAGTCTGATGATAGCCTGATGGGTTTTCCTTTGTAGGTAACCTTTTTTTTCCCTCTGGCTGCCTTTAATACTTTGTCCTTGTCTTTGATCTTTGCCATTTTAATTATTATGTATCTTGGTGTTGCCCTCCTTGGATCCCTTGTCATGGGAGTTCTGTGTACCTCTGTGGTCTGAGAGGCCATTTCTTCCCTTAGTTTGGGGAAGTTTATGGCAATTATTTCTTCAAAGACACTTTCTATCCCTTTTTCTCTCTCTTCTTCCTCTTGTATCCCTATAATGCGTATATTGTTCCTTTTCGATTGGTCACTCAGCTCTCTTAAAATTCTTTCATTCCTGGAGATCCTTTTATCTCTCTCTGCATCAGCTTCTCTGCGTTCCTGTTCTCTGTTTTCTAGTCCATTAATGGTCTCTTGCATCTCCTCCATTCTGTTTTGAAGTCCTTCCAGAGCTTGTTTTATTTCTGTATTCTCCTTCCTTAGTTCTTGCATATGTCTCTGCAAGTCCATCAGCATGGTTATGACTTTTGTTTTGAATTCTTTTTCAGGAAGGCTGGCTAAATCTATCTCCCCAGGTTCCTTCTCAGGGGAAGATGTAGCAGATGCCGAAGCTGTCTGGGTTAGTCTTGTCTGGATCATATTTTTTTGTCTTTTCATGTTGACAGGTGCTATTGACTGTCAGCTGGGAGGGCCAAACTTTTCACTTGCTACTGGCCTTTCTTTACTGGGACAACTGCGACCCCTAGTGGCTTTTGTTGGGTAATTGCGTGTAAGCTGGGTCTTTGTGTCTTGCCGGGCTGATATGGAGGCTTGGTTTGCCTTAGGCTGTTTCTCTGCTTTCGCAGCGCCCAGAGGGGTAATGGAAGGGGGTGGGGGTGTGGGGGTGTGGGGGGTGGCTGTTTGGCTGTTTACCTCTGTGAGGGGTCTCAGAGCTGTTGCCCAGGGGGTTAGTGCACCTGGTTTTCCCTGTAATTTCCAGCCACTGGGCTGTGACCTGTGTTGTTTCCGTCTAGCTCTTAAGTCCCTGTCCCTTTAAGACTATCAAAAAGCACTTGCTTTTCTGTGTCACAGGGGCATCAGCTTCGGCACCCGCTCAGAGGTCTTGCTGCCCTATTTCCCTAGTTTCCAGCCCTCCACGCATGCACTGTGTCTGCGCTCTGGTGCGGGTGGCTGGGGCTGGGTGTTTAGCTGTCCTGGGCTCCCTCTCCCTCCCACCGGGAGCTGGGGGGAGGTGTGCTCGGGTCTCGCCGGGCCAGGGCTTGTATCTTACCCCTTTCACCAGGCGCTGGGCTCTCACACGTATGAATGTAGTCAGGCTGTTGTCCTGTGTCTTCTGGTCTCTCTTTTAGGATTAGTTGTATTTGTTGTATTTTCAAAAATATATATGTTTTTGGGAGGAGATTCCTACTGTCCTACTCACGCTGCCATGTTGGCTCCACCTCCCCACCTGATGCCCTTTCATACCCACCAGTATAAGGACTTCAGAATTTGTGCCAAGTGTGGGATAAACACACTCCAGTAGCCCCCAAAAGACCCAAAAACTCTTGTAATACTGCCACACTGGTAGCAATAGGGAAAGCCTGGACCTTGTCTGTGACTGCTTCAGGAATAACTTTGGTTTTCCCCAACCAGACTACCCCCAAGAATTTTACAGACAAACCAGGTCCCTGAACCTTGGTGCCATTCACAGCCCATCCTTTCTCCTGCAGATGTTACAGCAGTCTAGGAACTGCTCCTTCTAAATCTGCAAGAGAATCAGACATGAGCATAATATCATCAATATAGTGATATAGCTGCACTCTTTTCAGTTTCTTCCATGTGGTCAAGTCCTGGGCTACAAGTCCATGACAAATGGTGGGACTGTGAAGGTATCCCTTTGGAAGGACAGTAAATGTCCACTGCTGGCCTTCCCATGTGAAGGAAAACTGTTCCTGACTTTTCTGTGCCATGTCAATAGAGAAGAAATCATTAGCAATATCCACAACATAATGACACATCCTTAGTTCATGACTGAGGGTGTCCATAAGGGCTCCTATTGAGGGGACAGCAGCATGCAAAGGGAGTGTGACTTTATTCAATTCCCTATAGCCCACAGTCATACTTGAGGAGCCATCTGGCTTTTTCACTGGCCACACTGGGGAATTAAAAGGACTATGAGTGGGCTTTATGATGTCCACCTTCTCCAACTCCTACAGAGTTTCTCCAGTTTCCTTGTGCCCTCCAGGCAATTTACACTGCTTAGCATTTGTCACTTGCCTAGGTACAGGCAGAGGTACAGGTGGGTGCTTAGCATGTCCCCTCAGAACTGCCTTTACCACATGTACTCTCAGTCTGAACTCACCCGCATCGGTCTGTAACCATAGGCCCTGCAGGATATTCACGCCCAAAATATATTCAGGGTTGGAAGAAATGTACACAGTATAGTCCTACGGGGGTAAATGCCCCATCTCCAATGGGATTTGGGCTTTCTTCACTCTAGTTGCCTTACCCCATAGCCATCTATCACAGCAGGGGTCCCAGGAAAACATTCAGGGTTGCCCTAAATCAGAGAACATTCAGCTCCTGTGTCCACCAGTACCAGGACACATTGTACATTCATGGGGGACCAATGAATTGTTAATTCTACATGTGGCCTCTGGTCACTACCACATCCACCAAGGTGGGGTCCTTCACCCACTTCCGCAGTCAAACTGCAATGCTCAGTCATTCTCCTGTGGGGGTGAGGCCCAGGTGGAGCCTGAGTGCTGTCCCCCAGGAGGTCTTGCAGGGACACAGGCAGGACATGGGCTTTGCCTCTGGCTTCCGTGTCCTGGATCTCAGCAGCTGGAACTGCTGCTCTGGCTTTAATTGGTGCCACAGTTCTAACAAGATCCTATTGGGCTGCCCATCAAGTTTTCTTTCACTACCCCTGCTTTAATCAAATCAACCCATATCTGGGTCCTTGAGACATTCATGGGCCTTTTGTGCCTCTCCTTCCAGTCGTACCCCATACTTCCTTCCACACTCTTATTGTTTCAACCTCCCCCAGATCTGCTAAAGTACGAGTAGCTTCACTTATGGGTGCCCTGTGTGGGGGGGACAAGAACAGTTACTAGGGACCCAAGGAGAGATGGGGGAGCCATATGCAGCACCAGATGTCTCATTCCTATGGTGAACAACTCCTCATCGGGGCCCTGGGTGCCCATATTATAGATGATATTTTTCATGCCCCATTCCTGCAACACCTTTTGAGCTGTGCATATGTTTTCCAGCTAGTGGGTAAGTGTGGTAAATCCCCCTGATTAGGCCAAACTGCCCTGATGGCTGCTGTCAGCCAATCCAGAAGCACCCAATTCCCTGAGGTGTGATAGGCACATTGCAAGCCCTGCTGGAGAGAAGGGTGCATCGTCAGGGAAGGAAGTCTACTCATTTCAGAATTTGACAATACAGTGTTTTCTGCCCCAAAATCCCAGAGATGTGCAAAAGCCATGTAGGCAGAGATTCTGATGGCTTCTGCTGATACCAGGCGCTCATGTCCTCCAGCTCATCCTGGGTATAGGGGTGGAGACAAAGTGCTCCACAACCTGGGGAGGGGGCGGCTCCTCTCTCTCAGGAGTCAGTGGCTGTTGTGTTTTTACTTTCTTAATTATAACAGGAGGAGCTTTTAGTATAGGAGAGGCTGGTGCCTCAGGCGGTGGCCTTGGCAACAGATTGGCCCTCGGCCCCACCCACTCATACCCTCCTGACACCTCCTCCATTATCTCTTGAGCTGAAGGCACCACTCTTTTCTCCCCCTTCCCCACGGCCTTCTGCAATGAGGACTCCTCTGCTGCCTCCCTCCTTGCTGCTGCTAAGGAATTTTCCAGGAGCACAAACCATCCTCTCAATAATTCTATTCCTTAAGGGCATCCCATAGGTCATCGTCTAGCTCCTCCAAGTGATGCTCAAGTGCGTCTCTCTTCTGCCGAAGTCTCTCTCCTGCCAAAGTCTCTCTCTCTCCTCGATAACTCTCTCTCTCTCTCCTCGATAACTCTCTCTTTCTCCTCAATAACACTTTCCACTATTTGGATGAAAAGAGATCCTACAATCCCAGCTGCTCCACGGCCACTCAGGACCTCTAAGCAGTCTTCTGTCTGATGGAGGGCTAATTCGGCAGCTTCCGGTGTCTCCATTCTTCCACAGGTCAGGGGAAGGCTCCACCCCTCTAGGAGGAGCTTCACCCTAGACCAATTCCCCACTAGGGGCTCCCCAATTGGAAGACCCACATATAGTGGGTTCCCGAGTAAAGCTGCACCCTCTACGGCTGATTGTGGCTTCCCCATCATCCCTAGGGGCAGCCTGTCCAAGTACACCCATTAAACAGATTTCAGGTTCAGAGGTCCTGCCAACTACCACCAGATGTAACTCCAGGTGAAAAAATCCTGGAGCCAAATACCTCTAAAACTAAAATCAGTCAAAGTTAAGGAACCCATTTACTTCTTACAAGCAGTCTTACCACCTCTCTCCTGACCAGTTTGCAGCAGAAGAGAGCTCTACCCAACCCCCAACCTCTCCAGTCCCGATAAACCCTCACGTGCCCTTTTGATTACCTATTGATATGTGGACAGACTAATTTTCCCCACCCCTTGGAAACACCTATTGTTATTATGCAGATGCATTAAAGCCAGGCGAGAGATTCTGGAATATTACAATTTTACCCACAACTCTTTACTCCTTAGTACATTTGCTCCTATTTTCTTCTCAGTATCTTCTTGTCCAGTTCTTAAATGTAAAAGTTTCTTAACATTGTGTCTTCAATTTTCTTTCTCTTTCTCTTTAGGTGTCCTCATCTATTCCTATTAATGCTGACGATTCCCAAGTGTAAATATTCAGCCCTAACCTCTCTCCTAAGTGCCAGCCAGGTTTGATTTGGTAAAGGTGTACAGAACATCTCTAGATGATTCACTTATTCAATCATTCATTTAGTAATTTATTCATTTAGCATTTATTTAAAGTGTTAATATGGTGCAGGCTACTTCTCAGTGAAGAAGATAAGGGATATATTATTATTTGCATTTTCAGATGAGTGAATTGAGATTCAGTGAGGTTAACCAACGTGCCAGAAGTCACACCTGGCATGTCAATTGTGGAGTGAGGATTATAACCCAAGTATTCTGATTCCTACTTAGGTGTCTTGGGTTGAATGGGTTCCCCCCACCACCCACACCAGAAAACAATATCTACACCCAGAATCTGTGAAAGGAACCTTCTTTGGAAAATGGATCTTTCAAATACAACTAAGTTAAAGATTTCAAGATGAGATCATCCTGGATTACGGTGGGCCCTGAATCCCATGACAAGTGTCCTTAGAAGAGAAGAGAAGGGAGGAAGACACACCAAAGGGGAGGAGATGCGAAGATGGAGGCAGAGTCGGGAGTGATGTCTCTGCAGGCCAAGGAAGGCTGAAGATCCCCGGCAGCCGCCAGATGGTGCATGTGAGGCCTGGAGTGGATCTTCGCCAGAAGCTCCAGAAGGAACCAGTCCTGCCACCACCTTGATTTTGCACTTCTGTCCCCCCAGAATTGCAAGAAAATAAATTTCTTTTATTTTTAGCCAATGAGTTTGTGGCAATTTGTTCCAGTAATGCTAGGAAACTAATGTACTATGCCACATTGTGTTTCAAATAATTTCAAGATTGGGATGCAGAGTGGACCAAAAAGTCCAGCAGTTCACAAAAGGGAAAAAAATCACAAAGATCTGAAGTAAGCTCTGCTGAGTTCACTGGAACGATAAGAATCCTTATGCAATAGACCTCATGGAGAGTAAAATTGTGATCTGGGAATCTTAAAAGTTTCCCATGCAATCTAGGGTTACCTTGCTGACCCCAGTACCTAAAACACATTGATTATTCACTATTACGGCGATTAAACTTTTCTCTCTCACTGTTTTGTAGTTCCTGCCACAAATCTCAACCTCAGTTCTGTAAATCATTCCCTACCACCGGCTGCACAGATTCTGCTAAAAATCATGTCTTCCATTGCCTAGTGGCATGTGATTACTTCCTTTTCCCTCTATGTCTTTCAGCTTTGGCTCTCTTCTTGCTTAATTAGAATCCCAATTTCATATTCTTGAGCAAACAAATTTGGTAGCCTGAACAAATGACTCATATAAACGATTATACAAATTCTTAAAACAAATATACACAGGCTGCTCTCCAGCCTTTAGGTTACTGCGGATGAGTAAGGTACATGGCCCTGTTTCAGTCATCTGTGTGTATTTGTGGGGATGCATGGAGATGGAAGAGCGAGGGGGATGGAGTCTCCTGATCCAAAACATGGTCACTGTATGTAAGGTACTCACTAGTGGATACTTGGCAATTTTGCTCTAAAGGGACTTGGGGCGTGGGAAAACTCATTAAGCAGCTTTACCATTGTCTCATCTTTCTCTTCGGTTTGTTTCAGATTATAGTGTCATCATTAACTTTTCTCTGCTACATACGATAGTAGTGGATAACTAACTTTTAATAAGTTGTAATGTAATAATTTAGTGCTTACTTATGTAGCAAGATTATTTGTGTAGATTCAAGTTTTTGTCTGATGTCATGGTCCTTTTGTCTGAAGAACTTTCTCTTCCATTTCTTGAACTCTTGGTGATGAATTCTTTTGTTTTTTTGAAAAGTCTTCATTTAGCCTTCATTTTTTGAATGTTTTTTTCACTGGGTAAAGAGTTGTGGTATAGTAGTTTTATTCTTTGGTACTTTCAAGATGTCACCCTATTGTCTCTGGCTTGCATAGTTTCTGACTGCCATAATTCTTACCTTTGTTCCTTTGTATGTAATTTATTTTTTCTGTCTGTCTCTAAGATTTTTCTCTTTACCATTGTTTATCAGCAGTTAGACTGTGAGTGTGCATGTAGGTGTGTGTGTATGTAATTTATCCTTTGAGGTTCATAAACTTCTGGATTTATGGTTTGATGTCTTTTCATAATTTTGGAGAATTTCATGGTCATTATCTCTTCAATTATTTTTTCTGCCCTATTTTCTCTCTTTCCAACTCTATGGCTCTAATTATTCATTTATTAGGCCATTTGATATTGTCCAACAGTTTTAGATGCATAATTTTTTATTCACTCACTTTTTTTTCTTCGTGTTTCAGTTTGGGTAATTTCTTGATCTATCTCCTAGTTTACTGATTTTTTTCCTCAGCTGTGATAAGCCTATCTAAATTTTATCATTTCTGGTATTGTGTTTTTTTAACTCTAGCACTTCCATTGGACTCTTTCTCCTGGTTTCCATTTCTGCTGATATTCCCCATCTGCTCATGTTTTTTTTTTTTTTTTGTGGCTATTATTCTAAAGAGATCCTCTCCAGCTCTTTCCTAACCACCTGCATGGACTCTGTTATGATTAGAGATTTATTCTTCAAGGTTTAATGTACATGCACATATATCCCCACACACTTTTCTGTTTCATTTTGATATTAGTCACAGTAACTAGTTTGATCACTTAGTCAAAGTATTAACTGCTGGGTTCACTGTAAAGATACATTTTTCTTTGTATCTTTATACAGTAACTAGGAAAATAGGTCCAGTCCTGATTTCTTCAGGAGGGAGTAGGTCAGGTATCTAAGATAAGTTCAGACTCTACTAATGATGCTAAAATCTCCTTTTTATCTTCTAGCCTATTGTCTTATGTCCACCCTGTTCAATGCCTAGCACATGACCTAGACAATATATAGGAACCTTCTGAGCACCAGGGCAAACCTAGCCAATTTATTGTGGCATTTTCTTAGACTGAGCCTAAGCATATTTCAGAATTGTTCTTAACACAGTGATCCATGCAGCAATCATCAGATACCAGATTTGACCTCTGAGATTAGTTCTGCTTATCATCTCTGCAGTACTGCTTTTTAGTTGGACAATAGAATTATCAGGGAAGCTTTAAAAATAGCATGCCACATTGTTATTTTCTTAGAGGGTCCTTATATTTTTGAGGTACACACTAAAACATATATGGATGAGATGATGTTGGACCATCTGAGAGATGGTTGTAGACATTGCGAATTTTGTTCCTAAATACTTCAGCCTGTACTTCTTAAAAATAAGAACGTTTTCTAACCTAACTACAGTGGAGTTATAACACTTGGGAAATTAAAAATTGATACAATTCCACTATTTATTATTTTATCTAATATTATTACCTAATGTGAGTCCTTATTCAAATTTCCTCAATTATCTCAACAATGTCTTTTACAGAATTTTTAATCATCTAAGAGCCAGTCGAGGATTATGTGTTGCATTTATCATCCACCTCTTCTGTCTCCTTAATCAAGAGCAGTTCTCCAGCACTAGTCCTTCAGGACACTGACATTTCTGGAGTCGAGGCCATTTTGTAGAACATTCTTCAATTTGGGTTTCTTTGATGTTTCTTCAAGATTAGACTCAGGTCATGCAGTTTTGACAGGAATACCACAGAAGTGATTTATTTTTCTCAATGTGTTGTCTCAAGAGGTGCCTGCTGTCAGATTGCTCCATTATCACTCATGTTAAGTTTGATCACTTGGTCAAAGCATTAACTGCCGGGTTCACTGTAAAGATACATTTTTCTTTGTAATTAGTACATATTCTGTGGGGGTGATTCTTTCAAACTGTACAAACATTGTTTTGTGCTCCAAGTATTCATTGAACAATTTTAGCACCCTTTGATGATTCTTGTCTGGAACTATTATTCCTATGGTGGTTCTAAAATGATCATTTTCTATGTCTATCATTCCTTGTACGTGCCTTCATGCAACCTTTCTTCTTCATTCCCCTTCTTTCCAAGAATGGGTATAGACTCATGGATTTTAAAATGTTCAACGTGTTGTAATTCTCCCCTGTTAATTTCTTTGGCTGGCTCCAGTTTCCTTTTGCACCTTCCCATCAGCCTTTGAGCATGTTCTTAAATTCTGAAAGAAGAATGTGTTTCAGGATCACCTTGTACATTCCCTGTCCCAGCCCTGGAATCAGCCATTCTTCTGCCTTGTGACCCTGCTTCCTTCTCTTGGACTGTGGTATTTAATCACTGGGCTCAGGATACAAGGTTTACTTCTTGCTCCAGAAGAGTCCTTGCTTCTAGGCTCTTTCAATGGACAAAGCTAGGATATACGCAATTTTTACAATCATGAATTTGTACTGATACCTCTAATTCCCTAATCCAAGGCTGTATGTTTTGCTTTCTCTTCCCCTTTCCCATATCTTAAACAAAGTCTCCTGTAGTGGGAAAACAGGTTCCTAACAAAATCAATATCTTTATTTATTTGGCATTCTAAAATTCACACAAAAATAGTTTCAGAATTACTACGTCAATACTACTGCCAACAACACACTTAGCAGTTGAAGTTCAAGGTTTTCTTTCAGTTCTCATTGTCCTTCGAACATCCCCTGAGGGTGGAAAGTCAGAGTTTTGTATTAAAAAATCACCTGGAATAGTTGTTTTTCTTCTTTCAAGTAGTCACATTGTTAATGTGACCATGCTTAGGCTGATTCATTTCTATTTCTGTTCAGTTTGAAGTCCCCCACCCCCGCAACAATGTTCATTTAATTTTATATCTTGAAAATGGCAACTTTAACACGGTTCAAAAGTCAGAAGTTTATAAAAAATATAATCAGAGTAGTTCTACCATTACCACTCACCCCCATTTTTCCACTCATTTTCACCTTGTCTCAGTAGGTAACCAATCCTGTCAGCTTCTGGTTTATTCCTCCTGCATTTCATTTTGTAAAAATAAGCACCTGTTTTTTCCCCCCAGCTTTACTGAGATTTGATTGACATAACATTGTCAGTACATATTTTCTTATTCCATCTTTTTTTCTTACAAAGGGAAGCATGTCATACACACTTTTTATTTTTCACCTTGCTTTTTTTCATTTATATAAAATATTTAATTTCAATTTTCTTTTACACGTGATACTGACAAATCAAGTTTTGGCTGCATAGAAATATTGTTATCCTGTTGGCACAAAGCCTCAAATTCTAAGGACGTTCCCAGTGACTGACCAAACACTTCCTATTCTGGGTGCACCTGAGGGTACCAATAAGAGAAAGAGGAAGAGAAAAAGAAAGAGAAAAAGTAAAGAACAGTGGGTGGGAGTGGTAGGGAAGAAAGCAGGAAGACAAATTAGCCTTGAGAAAGCATTTATAGCACATTTAGTGAAATTTCCACTAGATGGCAGTAACATCCCAGCAATAAGTTTCCTCAGTGTTCTGGGAAAGGGATAAATCCGCTTGGGAGCTAGGGAGCAGGTCTAGTACATTCTCTCTCCCATGCAGAAATCCTCTAAATGGATTTACTCCTCAGTTCATACCAGTTTAACTTAAAAAATTTAATTCTCAATCCTGTGCATCTCTCGGTGATCTAATACTGTATTGAAAAAAAAAAAAGCCTGACCCAGAATCAATTTATAGGTTTTCTCAAATCAGACAAGATACTATGAACAGCAAATATGAAAAATAATTTTAAGATTCAAAAAAATGTATTTTTAAACCTAAAGTTAATTAACATTTCCTTAGTAAAAGGATCTTAACTTCTTTATTTCTGGTTCAAATTTTGTTTGATCCTGATTTTAAAAACAAGTTAAAAAAGAGAAAGTTGAAAACCAAACTGAATAACAAGATTCATTCTGGCTCAGATTAGAAAACGACAGCATTTTCAGGAATTACAGAGGTAAGACCATACTCCTGATTACTTCAACAGATCTTACAAAAAGTTCTTTTTAATATCAATCAAACAGCCTTTTGTGGCTCTGTTGGGCTAAGGAAAACGAAGTATCGCCCGTTTGTAGGCTCATCCCAGCAGCTAGGCAGGGCTACAATTAGTCTTATTGCCAAAAGCCACATACCTGAGGGCCTGGGAAGAGGCCTGGGAAAAGGCATGCCGGGTTTCCAGCTGCAGGAATCTCCTAATCCTGATTCTATGCTTTTGCTGCCTCCTACTTTCTAGCTGGCTGCTGAGGTTCACACATGGATTTATGATAGCACTGAGCTAGGCTGGGGCATGAGGGATCCTAATTTGAGGAAGTGACAATACAATCCTCAGAAGTGACTTAAAAAGGTCCTATATAATTAGTGTAATATGGTATAGAACAACTGTTTCCATAGGTGTGGAATGGAGGAGTGATCTCATCAATTGGGAATAGTCAGAGACTAGGTGAGCTTTGAAAAACGTGCTGAAGAAATTAGTAGATCTGAGTTGGTGGTTGAGGAAAGGGAGGCACTGTGGCTAGGAGGAAAGATGTAAAAAATAGGATAATTGCAAATCACACCGTATAAGTTTTGGCATTCTTCCATGACTAAATGAAGGAAAACATGATTTAATTGTGAATGCAAACTGTTCATTAGAATTACTTGTGAAGGCCTTTCCTTTTTCTTCCCCTCCCATGTATGGCAACATCAGACCATAGATTTTCCTACTGGCTTTATAAGTGATTAATCCGGTACCTTTACTATATTTTCCTTCACCAGTGAAATTTATATTTGCACGTGTTTTCTTGTTACTAATTAGCACTCTTTCTTTTCAGCTTAAAGAAGTCCCTTGAACATTTCTTATATTATGGTCAGTTTCATAGTGATAAACACCTGTCGTTTTTGTTTGTCTGAAAACTCTCTCCTTCAATTCTGAATGATAACTATGCTGGCTAGAGTATTCTTGATTGGAAGTTTATTTTCTTTCAACACTTTAAATATATTGTACCACTCCTTTCTGGCCTGCAAAGATTCTGTTGAAAAATCTGCTCATAGTCTCATGGGGGTTTCCTTGTATGCACCAAGTTATTTTTTTCTTGCTGCTTTTAAGGCAGTAAGACGGGTGTAGAAGCTCCCCTCTGGGGGGTCCTGTCGCTCCGGAGCCGGCAGAGAGAGAGCACGAAGACTACCCACCAGCTGGAAGGAGGCAGAGGGAGAGAGGATATAGATGGCACCTGCTGGGAAAAAGCAAAAGGAAAAGGCAAAGGCACCTGCTGGCTAGAATGTGATGACGGCACCCACTGACTGCACTGAGACAGGGGAAAGTATATAGATGGCGTCCACAGAGAAAAAGAGGAAAAGAAAACTTAAAAAAGCCCAGCATTAAAGAAAATAAAAAAAATAAAAACTGAAATTATGGCGCCCACTGGCTGGAGTGAGGCAGTGTGTGTGAAGATGGGGCCAGCAGGCCCGTAGGTGTGTGCCGAATTAAATGCCTGCCCTGGGCCTGTTGCTTTGGGATTAGCAAACGAGCCTCATTCACTTAAGGCCAGCTGCCTCCGTGCCCAGCCCTGGGGCAGGTGAGTCCTCGGCCTGCCCTTTGACGGCTGCGTCTCAGATGGTCATAGCCTGTGGGTCCCGTGGGCTTAAGCCCGCGTGCTTCTCAAAGGTACGTGTTTTGGGGGCTTGTCTGTCAGGTGCAGGTCTGTAAAAGTTGGGGTGCTCTATGTGGTGCTCAAACCCTTTGCTCCTCAGGGGGAAGCTCCAGGGTTTGAGTTCCCTGCCAATTGTGTGACACCAGGTCTCCGATGGGATTTGTGGCAAGATTATGACCCAGCCTCTCCTACCTGCTTTGTTGTGGGCTTTTTCGAATTTCTCTGATGTGAAGGGATCACTTAGACAGTTTTGGGGGTTTTTGGAGGGGAAAAAGACTGTAGCTGCAGATTCGGTGTGTCCCTGGGGGCAGGTGAGCCAAGGATCCTCCTACCTTCCCATCTTGAACCAGAACCTTCCTCTCAGCTGTTTGCTCTAAATTCTCTTCTAGCTCAGTCTCTCCGATGGGAATAGAGAACCGTGGACCGGGATCACTGTGGTACGACCTTGGAGAGCCTGGAACCTTTCTCTCTCCCCGGTTTGCCTTTCATTTTCTTTCTCCTTTGTAGTGACTTACAGTTAACACCCCGTGAAAGAGAAAGGGCCTGTGAGCTTATCTACAGGGACGGGACAGCAAAGCAGGAAGAGGAAAAGGCGATGGCTGTCCTTGGGGAGGGGGGCAGACCCCCAAGGGTTGGGGAGCGGGGAGGCAGCTTTAAGAAAAAGGGAACAGGGGAGGTGGGTGCAGGGAGCAGGTGTAGGGCAACAGTGTCCCGGGCTCACAGGTACCGCAGGGGGGCTGTCTGACCCACAGGTCCTTCCACCTGGAGTTCTAGAGGATGCTGGGGGCCTGTTGCTCTTCCGAGGACAGTCTACTACTTGTGTGAGGGAGATTGGTCCTTCTGCAAAACATTCTCACTACTTCCCAAAGCTGCCTGATGTTAGAATCACCTTAGGAACTTTAAATAGCACAGATTCCCCAGCTTGACCCCAAAACTACAGGATCAGAATCTCCAGGAAGGGGGCCCCCAGGTCTCTATGTTTTGAAAAATTCCCCTGTCAATTCTCTTGCAATTTATTCAGGTGGACATTTAGGAACCACTGCTCTAACCAAAAATAAAACTTAAGTCTAAATAATTTCCCCCAGAGAAGCAGGATGTGTTATTTCACTCCATGTATATTTTAAATTTAGAAATTAGGATAAATGAAACCACATTAAGATGTTAACACATGATAAATACTGGTCTACTTTGGCAAATAACATTTACTGAATAACGACATTTATAGCACTTTTAAACCTTCCCACATGCTTTCGTATCCACATTCTCATAACTACTCTGTGAGGTAGTCAACCAAGGAATATTTAATGAGTTCCTAGTGTTGATTGGGAACAGTGCTGGGTAGACAGGGAAATGATCATTGCTCCCACATTACGCATTAGGAAATGGATTATAAGGGGCTCAACTAAGGTCCCAACGCTGGTGGTAAGAAGGGTGGGGAGTCAGGACTGGCAGTGACTCATCACATACTACACTTTGCTGCTTGGGAACTTGTGAGTTCACCTTGCCCTAGTGTTGTGGTTACCCTGCGGGACCTGCTAGATATCAGTGAGGCTCAAGGTGTTCATCTTTCTTACACTTTTGTTCTCTTTCTGTTGTATTCAAGCTCCCAATTACACAGGGTTAAAAAAAATTTTTTTTTACACTTTTCCAGTCAAGCTACCAGTTCATCTCATTTTCCTTCTAGGATTTTATGACAAGTGATCGATCTGTAACAACTGACTCCATCAATTTTCTCTCTTAGTCTTTGTAGTTTCTTTCCTGTCCTCTTCATTCCACCCAAATAACTCTAATTTGGGTCACCCAGATCCCCTTCATGGTCAGAACAGACACTTTTGAAATCTTCCTTTCTTCACACTGCCTTCCCCCTGCCTTCCGGATGCCCCGTCTGCAGGGCCGCCAGCCTCTCCTCAGCACCCCCTTCTCCTTCCAATTCTTTCAGTTGTTTCTCCAGTCCTCCCTCACCTGAGGACCTACCTGGGTCCCCGCTTCTACTCCCCTTATTCAATCCCACCCTCCCCACAGCTTCCAATGAACAATGCCAGTCGGCTAGTCATTGTCTAATTCAAAAGGCCACGTGAGCTCCTTGGGGTCTGCGCTATTAGGCCTAAATTCTTACTCTTCTTGATTTTCAATACCCTCAAGTATTTGTCCTTTTATTCACCAAATTCATGCCTTGCAACCATCCCATGCAGTTTCCCCACTCCTACCAAATCAATTTGACACTTTGTACCATGTCTTCCTCCTGGACACGTCACCCACACTGTACAGAAGCTACTTCTTCCTGCCGGTGATGAGCCCTACCAGCAAGCGCGCCTCCCGAAAGCACTGTGGCATCGGGATGAAGCAGGGCTCTGGTCTCGGACAGACACCGGTTTAGGTCTTTACAAACTGTGTTATGTTGGGAGAGCTACTTACCCTCCATTTTCTCATCTTTAAAAGGCAGGTATCACCTCTTTTGCAGCTTTATGGTAAAGATCTGAGATCATTTATATGACGTATCTGGTACAGTGACCAGCCCATAGTGGACACAGGTTAAAGCTAGCTGCTACCCGTGCCATTATCACTATCACTACTATGTTTGGGATGAAGACCAAACATATATTTCTTATTATAAATCACAATAACATGGGTACAGAATTATTGAGCACCACCAATATGCTAGGCATTGTGCTAGGCACTGGGGCTAAAGCTGTGAATGAGACAGACACAGTCTCTGTTTTCAGGGAGCTTAGAGTCTCAAGGGGAAGGGACACAATTAAACAAAAACTACAAGTAATGAAGTAAATGGTTGTAAGAAGTACAGGATGCTGCAGAAATGTACGAGCCTTGAGACTTAGTAAGACAAAGGAGTGCCGGATTAGACAAGGACTAGACTGGTCCTGGGATCTTGTATGTAGGGGCCAAGTTGAAGAGCCCATGGGCAGAGGAGGCTGGACACGCAGCTCTGGTCAGTGGGAGCTTGGTTTGCGGGTCCTAGGAACCCCTTCCCAGAACCCCCTATGGGATAACCTCTCCCTACTGTTTGTGTTATCTTCTCCACAAGGTAATACCTACTTGTGCTTATCCAGGTTTAATTTCTATCTGCCCATCAAGCAGGTGTGAGCTGCGCAGATGGACTCCTGGATTCAAGATAAAATATGATTTCTAACAAAGGCAGTTTATTTTGAACATTGTGGTTAATGAAGTTATTCTCCTAATATGTATAGTGCAGGGTAATCAGTGAATTCTCTCAAGTTCCAATTTGTGGTTTTGCAGAAAGATGGTTAATAGTGAGAACTACCTCATACCTGAACTTTTAGGTTCAGTCTGATATATCAAAGTCGCTCCAAGTAGTATCGACTCATTTACAGAACGGGCACATTTAATTACCTTATTTAGTCACACAGTCTCCCCCATACCAGCAACTGAATCATGTTCATGCCTACTTTGAACATGAAAAAAAAGGGAAGGATTTCCTATACAGGCAGACTTTGGGAAGATGGAGAGGGTAGTGGTGGTGGTGACAGTGTGGGCAGGTTTAAGAGAGCAGCAAAGGGACAGGAGGGTAAATACAAAGTGACTAGAAAGTGATGTTCTAATTTCTGGTTTGAAATTGGGATTTTTGCTGCCAGTGAAATTTGGTTGACTTCACAGGATACACGTTAGTTCATCCTTGGCATTTTGCCTTCAGTTCCAGCATGTGCCCCCAGCTTTTAGGCTGTTCAGGTATGGCTAACGGATGACTGGGCACACATAGCTGAATACAACGTCTTGAAATCTTGACACCAGGTGTGGTACAGTGGAGCATCAAAGTGGCAGTCATCAATATTTTAAGTGCCCCGGGAAAGTATGAACAAAAGCTAGGGGATACAGAATTAAGAACCCCAACAAGACAATTTTTATTGGTCCTTCAGGGCTTAATCCTTGAGCTGAAAAGAAGTACTTTTATTTCTCCTGTGCAGTGTTTCAATGGTAATAATAAAATAATATTCATTGAATACTTTCTGTGTACTAGGCCCATGTTATTTTAGTCAGTCTACCCTCATCACAGTTTGGTGAGCTGTGCTCCACTGTTATCATCCCCATTTTACAGATGATGCAACTGAGCCATATAGGGAGACTTGCCCATTGATAATTGGCTACAAAATGGCAGGGCTGGGCTTCACCAAGGCTTGCCTGGCTCCAGAGCTCCCCACTCTCACTCTCATGCAATGTGGCCTCTTACGACATGTAAGGTCTGTTCCGTTTAGTGTTCCATTTCACAAGTACCATGTCACAAGGATAATTACCCTAAATAGACTATCTGGTCACTTTCAGAAAAGAGGGGAGGAAGTGAACTCATTTCTACTTATCAATTAAGTACCACTCGTTTAGCAAAGGAAACAATTAGGATAAAATATCTTGATGATGGAAAAATCAAAGAGCTTTTCCAAACCAACATTAAAGCCGCATTTGCTCCAGCCTAGGTTTATCCCTATATAGGTGGTAGACTGACAAACCTTTTTATTTTTTTCCTGGGCATTTTGACATTTTATAGACATACAGAATGCATTTGTGAAGTGCTCATAATTTGAAGTTTCTGCATAGCACTCCTCTCTTTGTTCCTTGCTGTGATAAACATGCCCAGATAGCAAGTTCACAGAAGGTTGTGAGCTTTGAAGTCTTTGAAAAATCTGAAAATTATACGACAGTGTTGTGTATGTAATCACTGGTGAGAGCAAGCCTACATCTCTCCCAGTGTCAGGCACACGGCCCCTATAAATCCTCGATCAAGAAGAGCAGAGTGGTTGTCCTGTTTACTTACACTCCAGGGTGGAATGGGCATGGTTAGCATCACAAGTAATTGGCTCGATGAGGAGATCCAAATGGAATTGCTGCTACTTGTGCACATTTAAATGTCATGCTTATCTCAACAACTCAGCAGGAGAAATTCTCCACATTCAAGTTTGGATGAAAAAACAGCTTCACCTTTCATTGAAACGTATATGAAAGAGTTATTAAATGTCTTAGAACTGTATAGTTTAATCTTGGGGAGATAAGGGTTTATCAGTGAGGATTTGCACTCTCGTGGAGGCCCTTTGAAGTTACATCTGTGTTCCCTTAACTGGACCCAAACTTTCCCAGTTGGATTCCAGAGGAGCCCAGGGCATCGCTCTTTATGGTGCTCTGCTCCAAAGCATCAGTATTCAGTTACAGTTTTATGTATATCAGGTTTTGTTTATGATGACCTATGAAAATGTGTCCAGGAAGTAAACTCCAATTCATTGCTTAGCAGAAAGCATCTGCTTATTGTGTTGCTAGATGAAGTCACATGTGGAATTCTTGTACTTGGATTTTCAATCCATTTGTTCCCCACACTTCTTTAAAATTAGACAAGTTGTGACCAGATTGTTTCAAACTAGAAAGAATGCCTAGGAGCGCAGATAAGTGTGCACTGAAAAGGTCACCCAAAATAATCTTGATGGACGGATGTGACGTCTCAAGCAATTCCCTGAAACCACAGTGAAAATGATTCATGGAAACAGAGTGAAAATGAAAGGTTCTCTGAAGGGTGATACCATCAAGTGATGGTGGAGTGTTTAAGATCGAGAGCAATGTGGAAAGACTATTCAGAATATGAATAGAGGTAATATCCAAATGAATGGAATCTAGAGTACCTCCTTGATCAACTTACAAGTTGAGAATTTGTCACACTAAATATTTAATGTGGATGAGACTGAGAAAGTTTGGAAATGAGTATGTCTCTGTACATTTCCCACAAAGAAAGATAGCTTTCAACCAGCTAGGGACTAAATGGGAACAGTAAACCTTTAAAACTATCCTCTAAGGTTAAATTTTGAGGCTCTATATTAAGACTTAGTCATTCAAAGTTCAGCCCATCTGAACATTTAGGCATCCCGAAGGATCTGGTTAATAACGTGCACATTTTATTTTACTGCTGTGAAAGTAACAATAGCTTCACTCTCATAACTGATGAGTCACAGAGTGGTTGTCGGACTGGAAATGTTCTCTCCTCCTGCTTGTTGCTAAGCTAGCTGAGCCTGGTAGATGGAGCTCAAGTAGACGGACGACGGCTAGCTCCACCTTCTCTTCCAATTTGGGTCACTGTCTCCAGTGTTCTAGCCATTAGGGTCCTGAACATGGCGTCGCCTTTGCCTTTTCCCCTCACTTTCCCTTCCTGTTGCCGAGTGCTGTTGATTCTATTTTTGGAACACTTCTTGAATCTGTACTTTGTTTTCCATTCCCATTGACGTTGCCTTGATTTAGACTACTATGGTCATGTGTCCAGATAATTGTAAGAAGCTATGATTGCACCCTAACATATGTTTTGCTTTCCTATTTCCCATTATCTTCTTCTATACCGTCCATTTGCCAGACAGCTGGAAGCATCGTATTTGGTGGTCCTTGCAGATACTATTTTTTTTGACTTGTCTGATTTTACTCCTGCTGTCCTATTTCCCTGACTGGCTTTCCCTCCTTACTATGTATACATAAATCATACCAACCCTTCAAGGCCCAGGGCAAATGCTTTCTGTTCCTTATGTCTGTCCTGATCATGAGCCTCTTTTCTTGCTGTTCTTTTTTGTTTCCCATTGCAACTTTAATTCTACCTTTATAAGGACACTTTCCACTGCCTGACTTGTCATAGTAACTTCTTATGTTTTATATCTTCTACTAAACTTCAACTTTTCAATGTAAGAATCCATGTCTAATTAATCTTTACATGTCCAGTACAAGCTTAGGATGGCTGGTTGTGACTTTTCATAAGGCAAATCATACAACCTATTAACTGCCTATGTCTAAATATTGCCAATAAATTGTTTTATTTTCATATCAGTTTCTTGGATGCAAAACCATAGGTGCCAAACCACAGGCCAATTGTTGAATGACTATTATAGTGCTATTGTTATAATCAGGCATAGAACTAATGGTTTAGCATTAATTTTTAAAAATAACTGAAAGGACAAAACAAATCTGTTAAGAATGCTACTGTCTTTACCAATTTGCAAGCAACCAAGATTTATATTTCTAGCATATCAGTGGGGAATCAGATATATCTAGGCTCTTGGGGAGTGAATAAATTAATACCAACTTCTATATGGAATGAAAGGAAGCAATATTGTACAGTAGCAGAGATAGTAGATAGGTTAGTCATGTAAATTCTAGAACTAGACTGCCAGGGTTCAATTTCCAGTAGAGACATCTTTTAGCTCTACAACTTTATAAAAGTTTCTTAACATCTCTGTTTCTCTGATGCCTTATCTGCAAAAAAGGCTTACCTCCCACAATTGTTGTAAGAAAGAACTGAGTTACTCTGTGCAAAGCACTTACAATATAGCAATTACTGCTTAGCTATTAGGAATTCTTACCTATCGTTATTGTTACGGAATATTAGATTTAGGAGGGTTGCTGAGACATTATAGTCCTGAGATTCATTTTATAGGTGAAAAGGCTGAGATCAAAGAGGTTGAATTACTTGAAAAATATTGTCCAGCTGCTCATCAGGGCCTGGGTAATCTCATTGAAGGGATTGTGGGCTTATATTCTGTGCTAGGCCCATGCTGTGTGGGGGACACTGAGTTGCCTCAGGTAGCAGACAGTTGGAAATTATAGCGAGGCATGTGATGTGCTCTTACGGATTTATCTCAGAGGAGTTCAGGAGTTCATTTAGCTCAGGAGTTCAGAATATTTTAGAGATTCTCCAAAAGGGGTTTCCAGGGGAAGTGATGATTCAGGTAAGACCTGAAAGATATTGTCTCAGTCTGCCTGGGCTGCTATAACAAACTATCATAGACTGTGTGGCTTATAACCAATAGAAAATCATTCTTGCAGTTCTGGAGGCTGGAAGTCTGAGATCTGGGTGCCAGCACAGGTGAGTTCTGGTGAGGTCCTCTTCCAGGTTCACACTGCTGTCATTTCATATCCTCACATGGCAGAGAATAGAAAGGGGGAGGAAGATCTCTTGTGATTCTTTTAAGGGCACTAATCCTATTCATGAGTTTGATGCCCCACCCTCATGATTTCATCAAATCCCAATTATCTCCAAAGGCCCTATCTCCTAATGCCATCACACGGGCAGAGGCTATAAGGGTTTCAGCATATGAATTTTGTTTTATTATTACATTTTATTTATTAATTTTTTTATTGCAGTATAGTTGATATACAATCTTATACTGGTTTCAAGTATATACAGCACAGGGGTTCACCAGTTACCCACATTATTAAATCCTCACTTCAACTAGTGCAGTTACTATCTGTTAACATAGAAAGATCTTACAGAATCACTGTCTATATTCTCCATGCTGTTTCCACCCCTGTGACCAACTTATAATATGACTGAGATTTTTGTGCCCCTTTATCCTCCTCACCCTCCCCATCTACCAAACCCAATCCCTCTTCCATGGTCACCACCAATGACTTCTCAGTGTCTATGAGTCTACTGCTGTTCTGTTCATTCTGTTTTGTTTTTAGATTCCACATATAAGTGAGGTCATATGGTATTTGTCTTTCTCTGCCTGACTTATTTCACTTAGCATACTTTCTAGGTCCATCCATGTTGTAGCCAATGGCAGGATTTCTTTGTTCTTTATGGCTAAATAATATTCATATTCCATTGTGTATATGTGTCACATCTTCTTTATCCATTCATCTATTGATGGACACTTTGGTTGCTTCCATAACTTGACTATTGTAAATAATGTGGCAGTGAACATAGGGATACATGTGTCTTTTTGAATCAGGGATTTTGTTTTCTTTAGTAAAGTCCTAGAAGTAGAGTTATTGGGTCATATGGTATTTCTATTTTTAGTTTTTTTAGGAACCTCCATACTGCTTTCCATTGGTAAGCTGTACCAATTTACATTCCCACCAACAATGTAGGAGGGTGCCCTTCACTCCACATGTTCGCCAGCACTTGTAATTTCTTATCTTTTGAATAGTGGCTATTCTGACTGGTGTGAGGTGATATCTCATTGTGGTTTTGATTTACATTTCCCTGATGATTAGTGATGTGGAGCATCTTTTCATGTGCCGGTTGGCCATCTGGATTTCTTCTTTGGAAAAATGTCTGTTCACGTCCTCTGCCCATTTTTAAATCAGGGTTATTTGTTTTTTTTGATATTGAGGCATAAGAGTTCTTTATATATTTTGGATGTTAACCACTTATTGGATAAATCATTTATTAATGTATTCTCCCATACTGCAGGTTGCCTGTTTGTTTTGTTGATGGTGTCCTTTGCTGTGCAGAAGCTTTTTAGTTTGATGGTGTCCTGCTTGTTTATTTTGATTTTGTGTCCCTTGCCCAGGTAGACATGTCCAGAAAAAAATTGCTCATGTTTATGTTCAAGGGATTTTGCCTATGTCTTCTTCCAAGAGTTTTATGGTTTCATGTATTATACTTAGGTCTTTAATCCATTTCAAGTTTACTTTTGTGTATGGAGTTGGACAGTAATACAGTTTCATTCTCTTGCACGTAGCTGTCCAGTTTTCCTGGCACCATGTATTGAAGAGACAGTCTTTTCCCCATTGTATATTCATTGTTCCTTTATCATTTATTAATTAACCATATATGTGTGAGTTTATTTCCGGGCTCTCTATTCTGTTCCATTGATCTGTGGGCCTGTTCTTATACCAGTACCCATACTGTTTTGATTACCGTATCTTTGTAATATAGCTTGAAGTCAGGGAGTGTAATGCTCCAGCTTTGTTCTTCTTTCTGAAAATTGCTTTGGCTATTCAGGATCTTTTGTGGTTCCCTGTGAATATTAGGTTTATTTGCTCTAGTTCATTGAAAAATGCCAAAAAAGTTGGTATTATGATAGGGATTGTATTGAATCTGTAAATTGCTTTGGGCAGGATGGCCACTTTGACAATATTAATTCTTCCTATCCATGAACACAGGATAGATTTCCTTTTATTGGTGTCTTCTTCAGTTTCTTTCATCAGTGTCTTACAGTTTTCAGAGTAGAGGTCTTTCACTTCTTTGGTTAGGTTTATTCCTAGGTATTTAATTTTTTGATGCAATTGCAAATGGAATTGTTTTCCTGATTTCTCTTTCTGCTAGTTCATTGTTAGTATATAGGAAGGCAACAGATTTCTATATATTGATTTTGTATCCTGAAATTTTGCTGAATCCAGTTATTCTAATAGTTTCTTAGTGGAGTCTTCAAGGTTTTCTATATCTAATGTTATGTCATCTGCAATTATTGACAGTTTTACTTCATCCTAAACCAGTTTGGATGCCTTTTATCTCTTTACCTTATCTGGTTGCCTTGGCTAGGATTTCCAATACTATGCTGAATAAAAGTGGTGAGAGTAGGCAACCTTGTCCTGTTCCTGATATCAGAGGAAAAGTTTTCAGCTCTTCACCATTGAGTGTGATGTTGGCTGTGGGTTTTTCATATATAGCCTTTATTATGTTGAGGTAGTTCTTTCTATACCTATTTTCTTGGCAGTTTTTATCATGAATGGATATCAAATGATTTTTTTTTAGCATCTATTGAGATGAGCATATCGTTTTTATTCTTCCTTTCATTAATATGGTGTATCACATTGATTGATTTACAAATATTGTACCATCCTTGCATCCCCACAATAAATTCCACTTGGTTATGATGGATGATCCTTTTGATGTATTTTTGAACTTTTGAATCTATGTTCATCAGGGATATTGGTCTATAATTTTCTTTTTTTTGTAGTGTCTTTGTCTGGTTTTAGTATTACAGTGATGCTGGCTTCATAGAATGAGTTTGGAAGTATTCCCTCTTCTATTTTTTGGAATACTTTAGGAAGGATGTGTGATAGCTCTTTAAATATTTGGTGGAATTCAGCTGTGAAGCCATCTGGTCCTGGAATTTTTGACTGTTGGGAGTTTGCTTGTTGGGAGTTGATTATCAATTCCATTTTGTTACTGGTAATTTTTCTGTTTAGATTTTCTGTTTTTTCCTGGGTCAGTCTCAGAAGGTTATATTTTCCAGGAATTTGTTCATGTCTTCTAGGTTGTCCAATTTATTAGCATATAATTTTTCATAGAATTTTCTGATAATTCTTTGTATTTCTGTGGTGTCAGTTGTAACTTCTTCTTTTTCATTTCTGGTTTTGTCTGTGTCCTCTCCTTTTCTCTTGATAAGTCTGGCTACAGGTTTGTCAATGTTTTTATCTTTTCAAAGAACCAACTCTTGGTTTCATTGATTTTTTCTATTGTTTTACTCTTCTCTATTTTATTTATTTCTGCTCTGCTCTTTATTATGTCCTGTCTTCTACTAACTTTGGGTTTCATTTGTTCTTTTACTAGTTTCTTTAGTGTGAGTTTAGACTTTTTATTTGAGATTGTTCTTGTTTCTTGAGGTAAACCTGTATTGCTATGTACTTCCCTCTTAGAACTGCTTTTGTGACATCCCACAAGTTTTGCACTGCTGTATTTTTTTTCATTTGTTTCCATGTATTGCTTGATTTATGTCTTGATTTGTTCATTGATCCATTGATTATATAGAAGCATGTTGTTCAGCCTCCAAATATTTGTGGGTTTTTTTGCTTTCTTCATGTTATTGATTCTTAGTTTTATACCATTGTGATCTAAAAGGATGCTTTATGCAATTTCAGTTTTTTAAAATTTGTTGAGGCTCTTTTTGTGTCTTAATATGTGATCTATTCTGGAGATCTATTCCATGTGCACTTGAGAAAAATGTGTATCCTGCTACTTTTTGGTGGAATGTTCTGTTAAGTCCGTCTGGTCTAATGTGTCATTCAATGCTTCTGTTTTCTTATTTATTTTCTGTCTGGTTGATCTATTGATGTGAGTAGTGTGTTAAAAACTCCTAAAATGAATGAGTTGTGATCTATTTGCCTCTTTAATTCAGTTGATATTTCTTTAACATATCTAGGTGCTCCTATGTTGGGTGCATAGATATTTATAATGGTTATATCCTCTTGTGGACTGACCCCTTTATCGTTATGTAATGTCCTTTATCTCTTGTTACTTTCTTTGATTTGAAGTCTATTCTGTCTGATATAAATAATGCTACTCCTGTTTTTTTCTCCTTTTCATATGCATGAAATATTTTTTTCCATCCCTTCATTTTCAGTCTATGTATGTCTTTAGGTCTGAAATGAGTCTCTTGTAGGCAGCATATAGATAGGTCTTCTTTCTTCATCTATTCTTCACCCTATGTCTTTTGATTGGTGCATTCAGTTCATTTACATTTAGTTCATTTACATTTAAGATAATTATTGATAAGCATGTAGTCATTGACATTTTTTCAGTTGTTTTCTGGTTATTTCTTTATTTCCTCTTTGTTCTTCTATTCCTCCTTTATATTCTTCCGTTGTTATCTAATGGTTTTATTTGGGGTTATACTTGGATTTCTTTAAAAAAATTTTTTGTGTATCTACTGTAGGCTTTAGGTTTGTGGTTACCATAAGGTGCATAGATAGTTTCCTAAATATATAACAGTCTATATTAAGTTGATGGTCACTCTATTTCTAAACAATCTCAAGTACTACTTTTTATTCTTCTTCCTCCTCCACACTCTATGTATTAGATGTCATAATCTACATATTTTGTGTATCTCTTGACTGCTTCTGTGTATAGCTGATTTAACTACTTTTTTTAAAACTTCATACTTGTTTAGTAATTGGTCTGCTACCTTTCTGTGAATTTATTTTCACTGATGAAAAATATTTAAGTTGAAGAACATTGCCGTCTATGGAAGTCTTTTTAACATATCCTGTAAGATCAGTTTAATGGTGATGAATTCTTTTAACTTTTATTTATCTGGGAAACTTTTAATCTCCCCTTCAATTCTGAATGATAACCTTCCTGGGTAGAGGATTCTTGGTTGTGGGTTCTTCCTTTTCAATACTTTGAATATTTCATGCCTCTCCCTTCTGGACTGTAAAGTTTTTGCTGAGAAATCTGCTGATAGCCTATGGAGTTTCCCTGATAAGTAACTGTCTGCCTCTCTTTTACTACTTTTAAGATTCTATCTTTATATTACTGTATGTCTTGGTGTTGTCTTTCTGGGATTCATCTTGTTAGGGGCTCTCTGTGCTTTCAGGAGCTGGGTGTCTATTTACTTCTCCAGATTCGGGAAGTTTTCAGTTATTATTTCTTTGAAGAATCTTTCTATTCCTTTGTCTCTCTCTTTCAAATTTGGGACCCCTTTTATATGAATATTGTTTTGTTTGGAGTTGCCACACAGCTCCCTTAGCATCTGCTCATTTTTTTTTTTTTTTTTAAATAATTATTTTTTATTGAAGGGTAGTTGACACACAGTATTACATTACATGAGTTTCAAGTGTACAACACAGTGGTAGAACATTTATATACATAATTCTAGGTTCCAGCTATCACCCTACCAGGCTGTTAAAATATCTTGACTATATTCCTTATGCTATACATTACATCCCGGTTACTTATTTATTTTACCATTGGAAGTCTGTCCTTTTTTTTTTTTTTTTTTTTTTTTGTGAGGGCATCTCTCATATTTATTGATCAAATGGTTGTTAACGACAATAAAATTCTGTATAGGGGAGTCAATGCTCAATGCACAATCATTAATCCACCCCAAGCCTAATTTTCGTCAGTCTCCAATCTTCTGAGGCTTAACAAACAAGTTCTTACATGTAGAACAAATTCTTACATAATGAATAAGTACAAGGGCAGTCATCACAGAAACTTTCGGTTTTGCTCATGCATTATGAACTATAAACAGTCAGTTCAAATATGAATACTCATTTGGTTTTTATACTTGATTTATATGTGGATACCACATTTCTCTCTTTATTATTATTATTTTTAATAAAATGCTGAAGTGGTAGGTAGATACAAGATAAAGGTAGAAAACATAGTTTAGTGTTGTAAGAGAGCAAATGTAGATGATCAGGTGTGTGCCTGTAGACTATGTGTTAATCCAAGCTAGACAAGGGCAATAAAACATCCACGTATGCAGAAGATTTCTCACAGAAGAGGGGGGGTGAGGTTCTAAGCCTCACCTCTGTTGATCCCCAATTTCTCACCTGATGGCCCCCCTGCGACTGTGCCTGTCTTAGGTTGTTCCTCCCTTGAGGAATCTTACCCGTCTCTGGCTAACCAGTCATCTTCCGGGGCCATACAGGGAAATGTGAAGTTGGTAAATGAGAGAGAAGCCTTATTGTTTGAAAAAGTTAGCTTTTTACTTCTTTGCATATTTATGCCCTGTGGCTTCTATGCCCAGCATTTGTCTTGAGGTATCTTTACCACTTGGAAGAATTATGATACTCGGTAAATTTGATATGAGGCACGAATTCTATTTAAGGGTTGTAATTAGGAAGGAAGAAGAAAAGCTATAGAAGTAGCAGGCGGAAGAAAACATGGGAAGATTGATTATTTCTTTGATATATCTTTTTGTAGAGTAACTTCAGCATGTACAGGTTTTAAGCTATTACTTAAATTGCACACACACATTAACATAATAGGAGTATAGTTGCATAACCAAAGCATATCTGTAATTACCAGCCGTCTGCAGTGAAACCAAGAAAACCAGTTAGGCACCTTAGGCATTTGTGAAAACTTATCTATGATATGGTGGATATTGTCCAACTGAACTTGAGCAGTATGAGAGAAATCAGACAAATTAAAACAACCCATTCCTGGGGACTGTTCACATGCCATATGTTCTTTTAACAGTAAATAGTTTGTAGTTGTAAGACTTTGGAGTGCTACAATTTGCACTTCTCCAAATTCTTGGTTGAGTTCCAACAGTATAGATCCAGTCCAATTTTGTTGTTTTACTGTATGCACAGGCCAGCTTAGCTATCTCCTTCCTCATTCCCATGGCAAGTCCAGGAACTGGTGGGATGAGTGCATCTACAGCTGTAGCAGTGCGTGGATCTTTGTTGCGGTTTTTTGATGATCATCTTCTGGCATGAGTCTTCCAGAGAGTGCTGATGTTGGAAGTTCTCTTTCATATCGTATCTTAGTTCATTTTCGGGGTAGCCCAATTAGGCTTTGATCCTCTGTATAAACACAAACAGACCCTTTGCCTACACTTTTATATGCCCTTTATACCCTTGTGTAGAACTCGTTGGAGGTTACCACACAGGAACTGCCCTTTTTTTTTTTTCTATCACTAATCTACACTTACATGACGAATATTATGTTTACTAGGCTCTCCCCTATAAACCCCTTTACAGTCACTGTCGATCAGCATAGCAAAATGTTGTAGAATCACTACTTGCCTTCTCTGTGTTGTACAGCCCTCCCTTTTCTCCTACCCCCCATGCATGTTAATCTTAATACCCCCCTACTTCTCCCCCCCTTATCCCTCCCTACCCACCCATCCTCCCCAGTCCCTTTCCCTTTGGTACCTGTTAGTCCATTCTTGAGTTCTGTGATTCTGCTGCTGTTTTGTTCCTTCAGTTTTTCCTTTGTTCTTATATTCCACAGATAAGTGAAATCATTTGGTATTTCTCTTTCTCCGCTTGGCTTGTTTCACTGAGCATAATACCCTCCAGCTCCATCCATGTTGCTGCAAATGATTGGATTTGCCCTTTTCTTATGGCTGAGTAGTATTCCATTGTGTATATGTACCACATCTTCTTTATCCATTCATCTATTGATGGACATTTAGGTTGCTTCCAATTCTTGGCTATTGTAAATAGAGCTGCAATAAACATAGGGGTGCATCTGTCTTTCTCAAACTTGATTGCTGCGTTCTTAGGGTAAATTCCTAGGAGTGGAATTCCTGGGTCAAATGGTAAGTCTGTTTTGAGCATTTTGATGTACCTCCATACTGCTTTCCACAATGGTTGAACTAACTTACATTCCCACCAGCAGTGTAGGAGTGTTCCCCTTTCTCCACAGCCTCGCCAACATTTGTTGTTGTTTGTCTTTTGGATGGCAGCCATCCTTACTGGTGTGAGGTGATACCTCATTGTAGTTTTAATTTGCATTTCTCTGATAATTAGCGATGTGGAGCATCTTTTCATGTGTCTGTTGGCCATCTGTATTTCTTTTTTGGAGAACTGTCTGTTCAGTTCCTCTGCCCATTTTTTAATTGGGTTATTTGTTTTTTGTTTGTTGAGGCGTGTGAGCTCCTTATATATTCTGGACGTCAAGCCTTTATCGGATGTGTCATTTTCAAATATATTCTCCCATACTGTAGGGATCCTTCTTGTTCTATTGATGGTGTCTTTTGCTGTACAGAAGCTTTTCAGCTTAATATAGTCCCACTTACTCATTTTTGCTGTTGTTTTCCTTGCCCGGGGAGATATGTTCAAGAAGAGGTCACTCATGTTTATGTCTAAGAGGTTTGTGCCTATGTTTTCTTCCAAGAGTTTAATGGTTTCATGGCTTACATTCAGGTCTTTGATCCATTTTGAGTTTACTTTTGTATATGGGGTTAGACAATGGTCCAGTTTCATTCTCCTACATGTAGCTGTCCAGTTTTGCCAGCACCACCTGTTGAAGAGACTGTCATTTCGCCATTGTATGTCCATGGCTCCTTTATCAAATATTAATTGACCATATATGTCTGGGTTAATGTCTGGATTCTCTAGTCTGTTCCATTGGTCTGTGGCTCTGCTCTTGTGCCAGTACCAAATTGTCTTGATTACTATGGCTTTATAGTAGAGCTTGAAGTTGGGGAGTGAGATCCCCCCTACTTTATTCTTCTTTCTCAGGATTGCTTTGGCTATTCGGGGTCTTTGGTGTTTCCATATGAATTTTTGAATTATTTGTTCCAGTTCATTGAAGAATGTTTCTGGTAGTTTCATAGGGATTGCATCAAATCTGTATATTGCTTTGGGCAGGATGGCCATTTTAACGATATTAATTCTTCCCAGCCACGAGCATGGGATGAGTTTCCATCTGTTAGTGTCCCCTTTAATTTCTCTTAAGAGTGACTTGTAGTTTTCAGAGTATAAGTCTTTCACTTCTTTGGTTAGGTTTATTCCTAGGTATTTTATTTTTTTTGATGCAATTGTGAATGGAGTTGTTTTCCTGATTTCTCTTTCTGTTGGTTCATTGTTAGTGTATAGGAAAGCCACAGATTTCTGTGTGTTGATTTTGTATCCTGCAACTTTGCTGTATTCCGATATCAGTTCTAGTAGTTTTGGGGTGGAGTCTTTAGGGTTTTTTATGTACAGTATCATGTCATCTGCAAATAGTGACAGTTTAACTTCTTCTTTACCAATCTGGATTCCTTGTATTTCTTTATTTTGTCTGATTGCCGTAGCTAGGACCTCCAGTACTATGTTAAATAACAGTGGAGAGAGTGGGCATCCCTGTCTAGTTCCCGATCTCAGCGGAAATGCTTTCAGCTTCTCGCTGTTCAATATAATGTTGGCTGTGGGTTTATCATAGATGGCCTTTATTATGTTGAGGTACTTGCCCTCTATTCCCATTTTGCTGAGAGTTTTTAACATGAATGGATGTTGAACTTTGTCAAATGCTTTTTCAGCATCTATGGAGATGATCATGTGGTTTTTGTCTTTCTTTTTGTTGATGTGGTGGATGATGTTGATGGACTTTCGAATGTTGTACCATCCTTGCATCCCTGGAATGAATCCCACTTGGTCATGGTGTATGATCCTTTTGATGTAATTTTGAATTCGGTTTGCTAATATTTTGTTGAGTATTTTTGCATCTACGTTCATCAGGGATATTGGTCTGTAGTTTTCTTTTTTGGTGGGGTCTTTGCCTGGTTTTGGTATTAGGGTGATGTTAGCTTCATAGAATGAGTTTGGGAGTATCCCCTCCTCCTCTATTTTTTGGAAAACTCTAAGGAGAATGGGTATTATGTCTTCCCTGTATGTCTGATAAAATTCCGAGGTAAATCCATCTGGCCCGGGGGTTTTGTTCTTTGGTAGTTTTTTGATTACGTCTTCAATTTCGTTGCTGGTAATTGGTCTGTTTAGATTTTCTGTTTCTTCCTGGGTCAATCTTGGAAGGTTATATTTTTCTAGGAAGTTGTCCATTTCTCCTAGGTTTCCCAGCTTGTTAGCATATAGGTTTTCATAGTATTCTCCAATAATTCTTTGCATTTCCGTGGGGTCCGTCGTGATTTTTCCTTTCTCGTTTCTGATACTGTTGATTTGTGTTGACTCTCTTTTCTTCTTAATAAGTCTGGCTAGAGGCTTATCTATTTTGTTTATTTTCTCGAAGAACCAGCTCTTGGTTTCATTGATTTTTGCTATGGTTTTATTCTTCTCAATTTTATTTATTTCTTCTCTGATCTTTATTATGTCCCTCCTTCTGCTGACCTTAGGCCTCATCTGTTCTTCTTTTTCCAATTTCGATAATTGTGACATTAGACCATTCATTTGGGATTGCTCTTCCTTTTTTAAATATGCTTGGATTGCTATATACTTTCCTCTTAAGACTGCTTTTGCTGTGTCCCACAGAAGTTGGGGCTTAGTGTTGTTGTTGTCATTTGTTTCCATATATTGCTGGATCTCCATTTTGATTTGGTCATTGATCCATTGATTATTTAGGAGCGTGTTGTTAAGCCTCCATGTGTTTGTGAGCCTCTTTGCTTTCTTTGTACAGTTCATTTCTAGTTTTATGCCTTTGTGGTCTGAAAAGTTGGTTGGTAGGATTTCAATCTTTTGGAATTTTCTGAGGCTCTTTTTGTGGCCTAGTATGTGGTCTATTCTGGAGAATGTTCCATGTGCACTTGAGAAGAATGTATATCCTGTTGCTTTTGGATGTAGAGTTCTATAGATGTCTATTAGGTCCATCTGCTCTACTGTGTTGTTCAGTGCTTCCGTGTCCTTACTTATTTTCTGCCCAGTGGATCTATCCTTTGGGGTGAGTGGTGTGTTGAAGTCTCCTAGAATGAATGCATTGCAGTCTATATCCCCCTTTAGTTCTGTTAGTATTTGTTTCACATATGCTGGCGCTCCTGTGTTGGGTGCATATATATTTAGAATGGTTATATCCTCTTGTTTGACTGAGCCCTTTATCATTATGTAGTGTCCTTCTTTATCTCTTGTTACTTTCTTTGTTTTGAAGTCTATTTTGTCTGATATTAGTACTGCAACCCCTGCTTTCTTCTCACTGTTGTTTGCTTGAAATATGTTTTTCCATCCCTTGACTTTTAGTCTGTACATGTCTTTGGGTTTGAGGTGAGTTTCTTGTAAGCAGCATATAGATGGGTCTTGCTTTTTTATCCATTCTGTTACTCTGTGTCTTTTGATTGGTGCATTCAACCCATTAACATTTAGGGTGACTATTGAAAGATATGTACTTATTGCCATTGCAGGCTTTAAATTCGTGGTTACCAAAGGTTCAAGGTTAGCCTCTTTAGTATCTTACTGCCTAACTTAGCTCGCTTATTGAGCTGTTATATACACTGTCTGGAGATTCTTTTCTTCTCTCCCTTCTTGTTCCTCCTCCTCGATTCTTCATATGTTGGGTGTTTTGTGCTGTGCTCCTTCTAGGAGTGCTCCCATCTAGAGCAGTCCCTGTAAGATGTTCTGTAGAGGTGGTTTGTGGAAAGCAAATTCCCTCAGCTTTTGTTTGTCTGGGAATTGTTTAATCCCACCGTCATATTTGAATGATAGTCGTGCTGGGTACAGTATCCTTGGTTCAAGGCCCTTCTGTTTCATTGTATTAAATATATCATGCCATTCTCTTCTGGCCTGTAGGGTTTCTGTTGAGAAATCTGACGTTAGCCTGATGGGTTTCCCTTTATAGGTGACCTTTTTCTCTCTAGCTGCCTTTAACACTCTTTCCTTGTCCTTGATCTTTGCCATTTTAATTATTATGTGTCTTGGTGTTGCCCTTCTTGGATCCTTTCTGTTGGGGGTTCTGTGTATTTCCGTGGTCTGTTTGATTACTTCCTCCCCCAGTGTGGGGAAGTTTTCAGCAATTATTTCTTCTAAGATACTTTCCATCTCTTTGCCTCTCTCTTCTTCTTCTGGGACCCCTATAATACGGATATTGCTCCTTTTAGATTGGTCACACAGTTCTCTTAATATTGTTTCATTCCTGGAGATCCTTTTGTCTCTCTCTATGTCAGCTTCTATGCGTTCCTGTTCTCTGATTTCAATTCCATCAATGGCCTCTTGCATTCTATCCATTCTGCTTATAAACCCTTCCAGAGTTTGTTTCATTTCTGCGATCTCCTTTCTGGCATCTGTGATCTCTTTCCGGACTTCATCCCATTTTTCTTGCGTGTTTCTCTGCATCTCTGTCAGCATGTTTATGATTCTTATTTTGAATTCTTTGTCAGGAAGACTGGTTAGGTCTGTCTCCTTCTCTGGTGTTGTCTCTGTGATCTTTGTCTGCCTGTAGCTTTGCCTTTTCATGGTGATAGGAATAGTCTGCAGAACTGGGACGAATGACGGCTGGAAAGACTTCCTTTCTTGTTGGTTTGTGGCCC